>NC_056744.1:753354065-753371565 GCF_019279795.1 Protopterus annectens
TAAAACTCCACTGCCAATCATGAGCGGACAGGTGATCTGCTGTGGCGACCCCTAACCGGGAAAAGCCGAAAGAAGAAGAAGAAGAAGTTTCATATTTATCCACCTAGCTTGCGCAGCTGAATTCACTGTACAAGTATTATTAAGGCTAAATGGCCAACCATCTGTGACAGTGCATCCTACTTGCTCAAGTCACTTAAACTACTTAGTTATAGACACTGTCTTCCTCTGGCAGCAAAGTTTATGTTTATGAATCATCCTACTCATTATGTATCAGCACATCTACCAAACTCAAAAGACCTATTTTTTTCTTTAACAATCTGAGAGTGATGTTTTATAAAGTTTACACCCATCATGAAACAACATTTCTTCCTATCTTACAGAAATTCAGGATAGCTCCCTTAAAAAAACACTTAAAGGCACCTGATAAATGAGTATAAATGCATCTGTTTTAAGGAACAAGGCTAAAGCATGTATATTTCTTCAGTATTTACTTGCACCTTTACAGCCTTTATACTGACAGTTGTTGATCTGTTTTCTTTTGACATGGTGCTGTATGTACTCATTCTGATGTCTATTTATAAGATTATTGTATTTTACATCATTAAGCACCTCAAACATAGTCTGTCATGTTTATATGGCTGTATATGTATAGGTTTATGGCCCAGGTAGTAGCTGAAAAGATTCCGATCAATTCCTGCCTGCAGTCCCACTTCACAAACCACATATAAATAAACAAATAAAATATTTGAAAGGTCAGTGTAATCGATATCTCACTGCCAACTGCTAAGAGAATACATTCAAGTTTCTGTGACCTAGAAAATCACCACAACATGTATGTCATATTGCTAATATCCTCAAGTTATCCTCATATTTTGATTTCTTGTTATATGACCAGTTCCCATCTCAGTTCACAACAGTGAACCCCGTTCAGAGTCTTTTTGACATATCCATTCATTAAAAAATAAATGAAATATTTTGTTGATTTGGAAGTAGATTACACTTGTTGCTCATCATTGATCCACATTTTTTACCAGCAACTGGAAAAACACACTTTACTTGTCACACACATTTTCACTTGAATTCATGCAATGTCAAAGATCAAGTTTTCTAATTTCTCATTCTACTAAAAGAAAAGCTGAAAAAAATAAAACCTCAGTCATATAGGACCAGGACCTAACCAGAAAGATCCTGCCAAAACAGAGAAATATCTGTAAAATATATATATTTGTAAGACTTTATATCATGGTTTCATGGAAGATATGTAAGCTGTTATTAAAAAAATCAGTGTTTTAACAGGATCTATATTAAATCAGTGAATGCTTAAAATAGCGGATGCTGATTTATCGACCCTTTAAAAGCGAAAGCTTGAAATCCCGAAGACACGGAACAGCGATTTTTTCCCAGGGAAAAAAAATTGCTGTTCCACAAAAAAAAAAACTTCAAAACACTAAGTAAAGTGGGGGGGCTTTGCCTCCCACACCCCCCGATGTACAGGGCTGGGCCCCCCTCACCACCCCTACTTAAATATACCAACTCCGAGATCGTACCACAGTGGAGGAAATGGCAAAGTCCTGAAAACGGTCTGTGTTCTGTGTCTTCGGGATTTCAAGCTTTCAGTTTTAAAGGGTCGATAAATCAGCGTTCACTATTTTAAGCATTTGCTGATTTAATATAGACCCTTTTAACACACTGGCTTTTGCATATATGATACACAAAGCTCTTAAATCAGTCACAATAAAAGCCCATCTTCCATTAGCAATAGACATGTTTCCCTCTCGTTTGAGCTGATGTTAACATGCATACATATGAAGTCTGCTGTGTATTTACTTTAGGGAGTAGTTAAAATAAATCTGAAGCAATATAACAAAAGTCTTAAAGGAGATGTGTGAGAAACAGACAAATGTAGGTTCTGTAAAACGGAGCTGGAAACAGTCACCCATCTTGCTGCTGAGTGTGATACGCTCATTGCAGGGGGCCTGTATACCGAAAGGTATAATAATGTGGCAAGACTGTTGCACTGGGGATTTTGCAAACATTGCAATACTGAAGTAGCTGAAAAGCATTATAAAGAATAATGAAGTTTATATCACATGGGGTCACCCATTACCAATAGATTGGAGAAAACCAGATATAGTACTCCATAAAAACAAGACAAAGGTAACATTGATCACTGAAATTGCTACACCCAGTGATTACATTGTCTTATGTATAGAGCGACACAAAGTCATAATATACCATGATTTGCAGGCAGAAATGAGGGCAATGTAGATGAAGGATACCCAGACAGTTCTAATAGTCATAGGAGCAATGGGTCTTATAAAAATGAATTTACAGTCTTATTTGGATTTGTTACCAATGCATGCAATTCCATATGTATTGCAGAAGTCAGTTGTGGGCACGGTGCGGGTGCTGCAAAGAGTACTTTTAGCTAACATCAAAGATTAAAACAATACTAATTTTGTGAACTTTAATCATACTTTGACTTAGGAATGGGGTCAATTCCCATCATGCTATTAGAAACCTAGAAGATCTAGAGAAATTAAACCAAGCAGATGCAAAAAGAATGAGCCTAAAATCCACCTACTGGAGTGGACAGTGGAGCACAGGTTTGTTTGTAGTTTTGCTCAGAAATATTAAATAAAGGATATGCATATTCAATATACTCAAATGTATGTGTACATGTATGTGACATATATCAGTATGGGTATAACTAAACACAAATAAAAACATAAAGTAAAGCTTATGTCCTGCCAACACTGAAATTGAACAGACAACGCAAGCATAACTCATGCCTTTTTCCTCCTTATTTTAATTTTCCTACTGATTTTGATGGGGATTCATAAAGGTTACCACAAAGTATATACTATGTTTACATTTAGTATAATCTTTCTGAGCGACTAAAATAGCACCATTTAAAGAAAGTATAGAGTGTCGAGGCCTGGTTTAACAATGACTGCTACGAGTACTGTTAGCCAACAGGGTGCAGGCGGAAATTGGGCTACTGTTGGCCAAAGAAGAAGAGGAGGAGGGGGAAGGCATGCCCGAAGGCAGGAAGAGAGGAGGAAGGTTAGGAGTGTAGTACTGAGGGTAGGAACTTTGAATGTTGGCAGTATGACTGGTATAGGGAGAGAGCTAGCTGATATGATGGAGAGAAGGAAGGTTGATATATTGTGTGTGCAAGAGACCAGATGGAAGGGAAGTAAGGCCAAGTGTATAGGAGGTGGGTTCAAATTGTTCTATCATGGTGTGGATGGCAGAAGAAATGGGGTAGGGGTTATCCTAACAGAACAGTATGCCAAGAGTGTTTTGGAGGTGAAGAGAGTGCCTGATACAGTGATGGTTATGAAGCTTGAAGTTGATGGTGTAATGATGAATGTTGTTAGTGCATATGCTCCACAGGTTGGGTGTGCGATGGATGAGAAAGAAAAATGTTGGCGTGAGTTGGATGAAGTGGTGGTGAGTGTACCCAAGGGTGAGAGACTAGTGATTGGAGAGGACTTCAATGGGCATGTTGGTGAAGTTAACAGAGGGGATGAGGAAGTGATGGGTAGGTATGGTGTTTAGGAGAGGAATGCAGAAGGTCAGATGATTGTGGATTTTGCGAAAAGGATGGACATGGCTGTGGTGAATATGTATTTTAAGAAGAGGGAGGAGCATAGGGTGATGTACAAGAGTGGAGGAAGATGCACTCATTTGGATTATATCCTATGTAGGAGGGCCAGTCTGAAGGAGATTGGAGACTGTAAAGTGGTGACTGGGGAAAGTGTAGTTAAGCAGCATAGAATGGTGGTCTGCAGGATGATGTTGGTGATCAAGAAGCGGAGGAGGCGTGTGAAAGCAGTGCCAAGGACTAAATGGTGGAAGTTAAAAAAGGGTGATTGTGAGGTGGAGTTCAGAGAAGAGTTAAGACAGGCACTGGGAGGCAATGAAGAGTTACCAAATAGATGGGTAACTACAGCAGAGCTAGTAAGGGAGACTGCTAGGAAGGTGCTTGGTGTGACATCTGGACAGAGGAAGGAGGACAAGAAGACCTGGTGGTGGAATGAGGAAGTACAGGAGAGTATACAGAGGAAGAGGCTGGCGAAGAAGAAGTGGGATTGTCAAAGAGATGAAGAAAGTAGACATGAGTATAAGGAGATGAGGTCATGGCAAAGAGAGAGGTGGTGAAGGCTAAGGATAAGGCATATAGAGAGTTGTATGAGATATTGGACACTAAAGAGGGAGAAAAGGACCTGTACCGATTGGCTAGACAGAGGGACAGAGCTGGGAAAGATGTGCAGCAGGTAAGGGTGATAAAGGACCGTGAGGGAAACGTACTCACAAGTGAGGACAGTGTGTTGAGTAGATGGAAAGAGTACTTTGAAGGGCTGATGAATGAAGAGAATGAGAGAGAGAGAAGGTTGGATGATGTGGGGATAGTGAATCAGGAAGTGAAGCAGATTAGCAAGGAGGAAGTAAGGACAGCTATGAAGAGAAGGACAGCTATGAAGAGGATGAAGAATGGAAAGGCTGTTGGCCCAGATGACATACCAGTGGAAGCATGGAGGTGCTTAGGAGAAATGGCAGTGGAATTTTTAACCAGATTGTTTAATGAAATTTTGGAAAGTCAGAGGATGCCTGAGGAGTGGAGAAAAAGTGTTTTGGTACCTATCTTTAAGAATAAGGGTGATGTGCAGAGCTGCAGTAACTACAGAGGGATAAAATTGATCAGTCACAGCTTGAAGTTATGGGAAAGAGTAGTGGAAGCTAGGTTAAGAAGGGAGGTGATGATTAGTGATCAGCAGTATGGTTTCATGCCAGGAAAGAGCACTACAGATGCAATATTTGCTCTGAGAGTGTTGTTGAAGAAATACAGAGAAGGTCAGAAGGAGTTGCATTGTGTCTTTGTGGACTTAGAGAAAGCATATGACAGGGTGTCTAGGGAGGAGTTGTGGTATTGTATGAGGAAGTCAGGAGTGGCAGAGAAGTATGTAAGAGTGGTACAGGATATGTACAAGGGTAGTGTGACATTGGTGAGGACTGCGGTGGGAGTGACAGATACGTTTAAGGTGGAGGTGGGATTACATCAAATATCAGCTCTGAGCCCTTTCTTATTTGCAGTGGTGATGGACAGGTTGACAGATGAGATTAGACAGGAGGCCCCATGGACTATGATGTTTGCAGATGACATTGTGATATGTAGTGAGAGTAGGGACCAGGTTGAGGAGACCCTGGAGAGGTGGAGATATGCTTTAGAGAGGAGAGGAATGAAGGTCAGCAGGGCTAAAACAGAATATATGTGTGTAAATGAGAGGAAGGGTAGAGGAATGGTGAAGATGCAGGGAGTAGAGTTGGTAAAGGTGGATGAGTTTAAATACTTGGGATCAACAGTTCAGAGTAATGGTGAGTGTGGAAGAGAGGTGAAGAAGAGAGTACAGGCAGGGTGGAATGGGTGGAGAAGAGTGTCAGGAGTGATTTGTGACAGACAGGTACCAATAAGAGTGAAAGGGAAGGTCTACAAGAGGGTAGTGAGACCAGCTATGTTATATGGGTTGAAGACGGTAGCATTGTCAAAAAAGCAGGAGTCAGAGCTGGATGTGGCAGAGTTAAAGATGTTAAGATTTGCACTGGGTGTGACTAGGTTGGACAGGATTAGGAATCAGTATATTAGAGGGTCAGCTCAGGTTGGACAGTTTGGAGACAAAGCAAAAGAGGCGAGATTACATTGGTTTGGACATGTGCTGAGGAGGGATGCTGGGTATATTGGGAAAAGGACGCTAAGGATGGAGCTGCCAGGTAAGAGGAAAAGAGGAAGGCCTAAGATGAGGTTTATGGATGTGGTGAGAGAGAACATGCAGGTGGTTGGTGTAAAACAGCATGATGCAGAGGACAGGAAGAAATGGAAACAGATGATCCGCTGTGGCGACCCCTAATGGGAACAGCCGAAAGAAGATATATATATATATATATATATATATATATATATATATATATATATATATATATATATACACATATATATATATATATATATATATATATATATATATATATATATATATATATATATATATATATATATATATATATATATATATATATATATGTAAAGCCTTACAATGAGTATATGATATAACAGAAGCAGATTTAATTCTTGTGTAGTTGCATGATATGGTCAGCACTTATTGTTTTCTTTTAATGTTTGTCATGCAACTACTCACTTATTTATGTATTTACATTATACCAGCCTATGCTGTATCCTGTCTATTAGGAATAAGTAATATAGTATTGATTTGGGGTTTATTTAAACATCTGTATCATGGTCATTTTATTTTGTTTTCATATTTACTGAAATGTTGCTAAGGTGTAGCACAATATACATTAAATATCATGGCAAATGGAGGGCTTATGTCCAAAATATATGTTTATGAAAAAACATGTACATCAAGCAGTATCTCATTTAGACTGATAAGTGCCTCCAAGACTTTTATTAGGATCTGTTGAGGGGTGTCTCTCTCAGTGTCTGCTATTGTCTTTTCAGAGTCTCTGAGCTGTAACTTGAAGTGCCTATCATTTAGAAGGACAGAACAGACGATGTAATGAAAATTTGTCATAGAATTCAGAACATGCATTCCTTACTTTATAAAATTATTTTGCTACTATTTTATCTGTAAGAAAAAAGATTGTGTCCACACAAATCACTGTTTTTTCATAGAGAGGTGATTTTTTTACATATCTAAGTACTGCACTCTCCTACCAACTACAATCATTACAGGTTGACTTTCATAAAAGCTACTGTTTAACAATGTTTTGTTTTTGGAAAGTGTATAAAATTTAAATATGGATTTATTTTTATAAAAGTATATATAAAGTAGCTGATGCCATTGTTTTACAGCAGGAGGTGATATTTGCTTCCACTTCTTGCCAATGTACACACACACACACACACACACACACACACACACACACACACACACACACACACACACACACACACACACACACACACACACACACACACACACACACCAAAGTTAAAATACTCCAGAAGAGCTTCACCTGGTATTTGATTAGTGACAGGTGCTTCAAAAGCTTAGTGGAGTTTGAGAGACAAGCAGCTTCTGACCAAATACTCTGTACAGACCACTGTAGGTCAATTTAAAAGTAGGGCATTCGACAAACGTATAAACTCATATACTGCATACACCCTTGGTGCATCTGCAACACTGATTTGTATGACCCAAGAAAATACTAGCTTAATTATGGAAAGAATAAAGGGGGCTGTAGAAAGATAATTACGTAAAAAAATCAGTGAGGAAGTGGTAGCTTGAGATGGGTAGTCAACTTTAAATCTCTGACTGCCACTGTTAAAGGGTCTTGGTCCATATATTCTACTTTATAAAATAAAGAGATTATGGCACAAGTCGAACACCTCTCATTAATTATTGAATATAATGAGGTGCACGCTACCTTCTATGAGCTCCCCAACAAAGAATTCCCTTTGTGGCATTCATCCATCACTGTTTACATTTAATTAGTGACTGAACATACTTTAACCAGTCCTTTAAGTCTATTACAAACTGTAATTGAATATAATGAAGTGCACCCTAGCCCCTGTGAGCTCCCCCAAACGGATTTCCTGTGTTACATTCATCTATCACTGTTTACATTTAATTAGTGACTGAACATACTTTAACCAGTCCTTTAAGTCTATTACAAACTGTAATTGAATATAATGAAGTGCACCCTAGCCCCTGTGAGCTCCCCCAAACGGATTTCCTGTGTTACATTCATCTATCACTGTTTACATTTAATTAGTGACTGAACATACTTTAACCAGTCCTTTAAGTCTATTACAAACTGTAATTGAATATAATGAAGTGCACCCTAGCCCCTGTGAGCTCCCCCAAAAGGATTTCCTGTGTTACATTCATCTATCGCTGTTTTCATTTATATAGTGACCCAGGATATCTTGACCAGTCATCTAAGTCTACCACAAGCTGTAATTGAGCCTCATGGAAGGACAAGATACCACTACAATGAATTAATTGCCTACTCTATTTTAATGCATTGTCAGTCTATAGCTAAATGTTACTTCTGCGCGGTACCGTAATTATTATAATAATATTGAACTTTGTATTATAATGGTCACTCTCTTTCATTCTCCATGTTACTTAAACAAGTATGATTTGACCCTAGGACTGTGTGAACTTGGTTATGCTTGTGAAGATTGGGGAAAGATGGGTGAAGGCTGCCAGCCTAGTCAAATAGAATTTGATACATAATTCTATTATTTGTATAAATAAATGTAAAATACAGGCTTGTGTTTTTAAATGAAAGAAAACACTGTAAAATGTGAACTTCAAGATTGCTGCAACATTGTTATCTGCTGTAAGGAAAATCAAGCCAAGCATTTCAAATGTTCTTTGAAGTTACAATTATCTAAAAAAGTGGTGCCGAAGTGTCTGGCTGAACACATTCTTTCTATTGTCTTAACTTAAAGGAATAATTGCTAGAGTATACTTGTGAAATGTCTTTTATTGTTGCAGTTTAATGAGCAGATGTTAGCTTGCTAAATAATGCAGTTTGTTTGCCTGAGAACTCCAGACTAAGTGTCAAAAATGATGTAATGTGAATACTGGGAAACCTAAGTGTCAAAATGATGTAATTTGGGAGAGCCTTGGCAGAGCTGTTTGTTAGTGTTTTAAAAACTATTGTTCAGTGAGAGACTGAAAGCATTTGTCTCAGACCATCAACCCAGCACTGCTTATGCTCTATATGTCTGTAAGTAGGATTATAGCACTGTGTTTTCTCTTAAGAATAGCTAAAGATTAGAAAGTTAGATTAAGTGTTTTTCTTTGACATCAGACCTGTCCTACTGTATTGTTTTAAGTTTCCGTGTGATCTCTGAACTCTTAGATATGTCTCTGGTGTAGTAGTATTGTCTTGTGTTTTAATTATTTATTATTAAATATTTTAAAAACCTTTACCTGTGGCTGGTTTGTGTAGAGATAGGCTCTAGAGTACATTGCATATTTATAGAGGTTATTGTAATAGGCCACTCTAATAAGCCTTAGACTGAATAGTCGCATTACCAATTGGATAATAATATTGCACAGTAATAATTGGACATCCTTTCAAGGGCCTTTGGGTAGCTGATAATAAGCTGGTGGTGGCAGGAATTACTACTGTATAGTCTGGGTAAAGGGGCACAGCTAGAGAATCTGTGTCAGCCTTTCCCAGGCGTGTCTGTGAAGTTGTATAAATACTTATCTCAAAGTTTGGGTGTGTGTCAGCTACCTGGGCAGAGACACGAAGCACTGGTTGGACAGAGAGGGTACTGGAGGTTAGCTTGCCAGCTAGGCTGAGATCTGGACCCTATAGCTGTGCCAGTGGGGAGTCTTATTGGGGACCTGGAGAGCAAGGAAACAACCAGCCCCAGACTGACTGTGATCTCTGTCCGCACTTAAGGGAAATTGTACTTTACTGTGTGTATTAGTTATCCTTTCCTCTTCTAGGAGGCAACCTCCTTGGTGTTAGTGGTAAGGATTGAGGCTCCTTGATTGCTGGGCCAGGGCACGGTCGTCACATTGTTATATCAAGTAAAGGCTATAGAAATCATTAGTGAGGATCATATTAACTTATTAAATCCAAGTCTTGCCTCCAGGCATTGCTCCAGCATCATACAGGGGATGACTCCAAATGCCTACTACTGGGTGATGGTGCTTTTATTAGGAATTCCCAAACCATGCTACATACAGCCTTTTGAAAAAATTCATCTTAAAGTTTTCATAGCTGGCAACACATCTGCAGCCAGTTGTTCATTTATACTTGTCACATCACTCTTCTTCGAACATTTAATTTTATTGCTTTGTTTCATTCCTCCAACTTGTACAGAAATTTCAGAATGACTTTTGGATAAAGCAACAGTCTGTTTTAATCTGACAGCTGTTTTGCTGACAATCAGTCAATAACTTTTTTAAAACACCCTTTCCTTCTATTTCCATATTCACAAACCATCTTTTCCAATTTAATTATTGATTCTGTTTGCTCAGAAACAGCATGCCTTGGGTACCTTTGAATGCCAACATTCTCAGTCAAAACCTGGACATTTTTTCTCAGGACTCTAAACGCCTGAGAGTGCACCTTATTTACTTTCTCTTGCTGCTGGTCAGCCATTTGTTGTACAACCACATTTTCTGGAGAAAAGGTCTTTACATTTCTACAAGCTTCTGCATTATACTAACACTCTCAGTGCTGAAAATAAATTCTGCTCTTCAGCTTTGATTAACGTGACTCATTTGTTCATTTTTGCTGATAGCACATTCTTCCTTTCGTCAGCCATTTTACCTCTCACAAATTCTAGTTTTGTAAAATGCCTCTATCATTAAAGCAAATAAATGTTAAAACACATAGCCTTTTACAATTCAAATTTCTAGTATAACTCCAGTAGAAAAAAAATCATTTTCAGTTCCAGTGAGACCTAATTTTATTACTAGAAGAAATTTTTATATGGGCACATAATAATGTTTCTGTTTGTGGGTATAGCAGTTCCTCAGTATTAACAATTCACTACTCAGTGCAACTGTTTTGTTTTATGCTTTTCACACATTTTCCATAAGATTTTTTACTATTGTTCACTAGGAAGAAGCAGTTTCTAATGGAACCTAGTAAGATACAGTGTTATATAAAGTTCCACCATTTCAAAATGATTTCTTTTTAAATACTGCACATCACTACTACTATTTCACAACAGGCTCAGTTCATAGTTTTCCAAACAGTTGTTCAAATGCAAGAAAAGTTTTACATTTGATGTTTCTTATTAGTACACCACCCTTTTTCTGTCACACAGTTCTATTTTCCTGTAGTGACACATGGTAACCGAAAAGCACTGCAGATATGTTACTGGGCTTATGTACATGCTTCAGTACTTTTAGATGTTTCAAAACACTATGCAACATCACCTGCAAGCAATTATTCAGTTTCCTGAGAACATTTCTCAAGCTTTAGTTCAGTTCACATTGCAGTCACTATTTTCCATTGTATGGACTTCATAATTGCCAGTTATTTTTTAGAAAACCAATGCAACAAAGTTTCTCTGTCAATTTCTTGCATTAGTTTTCCTAAACACTCAATTTTCAGTTAAAACAAATTTTCCCAATACATCACCTTCATCAACCAGTAAATTTACTATTTGCATCTTTGTTAAGAAACTTTTCAGCAATTTCATGAGTAAATCACTTTGCTAAAGACATTTGCCACTATATGGCATTAAATTCTTTCAGCCTGCTTCGGTAATTATTTCTTTGACTTTATTGTTAAAGTACAGTTTCTGTGCCTGACTGATTATTTGTTTTGGTTGTGGCATGAAGAAGCTCAAAGACTATTTAAAACAGCTTAGAATCAGATACACCTTGAAAAGCTACTTTTCTTCACTGAGGTTAATGTACCCAGTTCAGACAAAATACATTTTGCTGCTTACAGAACAAGATTCCCAGATGGGGAAATTAGTCAGAGTACAGGCAGTCAAGCATCCATTCAGGTTCAGTTTATATGAAAAATTGTTTTGTTGCTTGTTTTACTTGCTGAAAACCACCAGAGTAATGCCTTGGCATCCACAAAATATTAAAGCAGTCTCTGGGATCAGTTTTATTTCTTTTAAAGAAAGGTTTATTTACAGGGAGCAACTCAAACCGGGAAACAACACAGAGCAAACTCCAAGGCCTAGAATGCATTATCACGGTTTTCAGTCAAGTCTCTTCAATAGTTCAAATAATGCAGATATTTCAAAGTTGAATAGTAGCCAAATAAAACAGTACTTGCATCTTCTTTCACTATTCTTACGTCACCAATTCCTGTTGACCTTTTAAATACTTCCTTTTAAATAGTTCCTTTTCTCAAATGTGTACTTCTCTTTTGCTTCCTGGACATACCACATGGCATAGAATTTCATTCTCAATAGTTCATCTGAGCTTTTACTAGCTTCCTTCAGATTCTCTCTTTTTAGGTCTCTAAGCCGCAAGGCAACTTCTGGCTCTAATGTGCTCTCCATATTTCTGGTGGGACATCTAACTATAGTTCTCCTCTCATTCCTCCTTATAGCAGTTCTCTCAACTACTTCTTTTAAAGGAACCAGAGTGTGGCTTCCTCTACTCACTTTTATATTGAGGATTATGGCTTCTCCACTCTAGACATTCAGCAGCAACTGCATCACATCATTCATAATTTTACTCTCTCTACAAGAACCAGCTATTCAACCCTTAAAATTCACTGTTATGTGCATGCTTCCCAAATTGCTTCCTGCCACTTCACACACTATGTCTATAGCATTTTGGATTTCTTTCCATCACCATATCGTAGAGAAGATACTCTATGAATACATGCATCCATATATCAACTAATATAGGTTTATTAAAAAAGGATATAATATACTTATAGCTAGTTATCGTTTATAAAAATAACATTCTTGGCAGCATGGAGAAAGACAGTCTCATAGGTGTAATCTATGTATGTACATGTTGAGCTCCTCAGGGTCAGGATCACTTGCTACTTATTATGAAACTTGGCAATTGATCTAGCCATGGTTTTCAAAACTACTTATCAGACTGCACTTTTCAAGTTTGATCTCGTTCCTTCTCACTGGATTTCTAAGCCAGGAATACCATAATCATCAATACTCTTCCTACCTAAAAAAATCAGCACTATTAAACCCTCCTTCTCCATATAGTTCCTTAATAACACTCCCATTCAAGAGGAATCCAGCACTAAGCTCTTAGGCATCACCATTGACAATCAGCTTAAATTTGACTTGCATGTTAATAGCTGTATCAAAAAGACTCATTCAAAACTAGGGCTCCTTTACCGTAACAAGAAATTCCTTACCTCTGAAGCCAAGATTACTTTCTCTCTTACCTACCTTGTACCCAGTCTAATGTACAACTCTCAAATTCTCACAAATCTTAACTCAACAGTCCTGACCAAACTTGACTCTACCTACAACAAGGTAGCTAGCTTTGCTGCCCAACAAACCTACAAATCCCATCACTGTCTCTCTAAAACACCTAAACTGGCTTGAATTACCCCACCAGCTTCTCTGTCAGCTCCAGATCATCCATTCTATCCTATACCAGCCTTCCTACTGCCCGGCACTATCCCCTCTCATCTCCTATTATTCTCCCTCCAGACCTCTCCAAAGCTCTAATCAAGACCTACTACAAATCTACAAACCCAAGTCTAAATTTGGACGTAACATGTACAGCTACCACCCCACTACTGCCTGGAATAGGCTCCCACTAGAAATCAGAATCCTTACAAATCCTAAACAATTTAAGCCAGCCACCAAAGAGCACTTTAAAAGTCATTAGTCCTGCCACTGCACTCTCCCTCCTTAAACATCCCCTACTTCCCATTCCTTAATCTACTTTCTGCCCTTAACTCACTCTTCTCACTAGCTCTCTCTAATCTTCCTTGACTATTCTTTCTACTGTCTTCTAAAACCTATTAAGCTAATCACCTCAGAGAAACATTCTATAGTAATTGTCTTGCCTTCATGCAACTACATTATGGTAAAACTGGGTTTTTGTAACCACTTACCCCAAAAACTATATTCATCTTAATGACATATTATTTCTTTTTATACATCTTGAAAGAGCTTTGCTATACTCCTGATTATTGACACTGTATAACATTGTATTGCTACTTAATGCCTTGTAATAATCCTGTAACATTGCTGTTTAATCCTAATTTATAATGAAAATTGTATAATATGTTGGAGCTTTTTTCCCCGGGTTTCCACTGAAAAATGGCTCTTCAGCTCAGTCGGACAAACCCGGTCAACAAATGTAAAATAAAATAAATAAATAAAATAATAAATAATGACAGCATTTCTTTTTTCACCATGTATTAATCGCCTAACATTTGATGGGTCAAGGCTCCAGGTCACACTAACTGCAAAGCCTCACAGAACTACAGGTGGCATAACAAAGATTTGCATACATATTTCAGCTTATTTTTATCTTGGTAGTACACATAAAATATAATATAAGTTACATAATATAAGTTAAACCATGGTTATTCTGTTTGGGCTACAGCAGTTGAGCTACTAATTTCCTAGTGCATGACCATTTGAACACTTCCATCTCCCAAACATATAAACATATGGGTTATGGTTGGATCTAATTTGTTGTTCAAAATCTATACTGGGAGGAAAAATGTAGACAGAAGTCTCATGCAGTTTAGTTACCACTAAAAATTAGATATTAATCTAACATTTGAGGCCTAGGAGGTCAATTACTTTTCTTATTCCTGAATATAAATATGTCCTCTCTATTATTATCATCAATTCTCCATATAATACAAATATCCTACAAACAGCAGTAAATAAACTATGTCATGTTTTCATTATTTAGTCAGTGGGAAGAAATTATTTCTTGTAACTCTGAAAATACCCCATATTTTTGCAGATCTTACTTTCATGTTGCTTTATTTAGGATACTATTCTTCTCTGGTCAATAAAATAGAAATTGGAAATTACTATTATCTCCCGAGGGCCCATGTTAATGATAAAATTTCTATCTTTGACCTGCCATTTGGTGAATTAGTGAAAATGCTTCTCTGAAATGGAAACTTGAATTTGGAATCAAGTACCAAAAGACAAGTCATGAGTCAATTTATATGAGATTCCATACAGAACTAATTAAATTGTATAAGCACCATATACAAGGGCCAATTTTTCAGAGAAAATGGGAAAGTGGTGGATTATATTGCCTAGTTATGAAATATAATAGATCTATAATCCTAAGTAGCTATATTTTCTTAACATAATAATCCCATTCTAAATTATGTGCCAGTTTGAAATCATGTAAGGTGCACGTCTTGTAAAACATGCTATTATATTGGTAGCATTCATTATCTACTTTGTCTATTACTTTATCAGTTGTTAGTTATGCATCCCAATTGCCATTATTAATTTACTATTGCCAGCTTACAATGTAATGAGTTCTGGAGACATAATGACTTCCCTAATAGCCTTATATTCAACCCTCCACCCAGAGATGGTTAGTTCATACCTTTTATTCATCATAATGATAGACTTTACAGGCATCCCATTTGACCAATGGATTAACATCCTGTGACCTTTTTAGGTCCCCAAAATATTGAAACTTGGACTGACTTTAATTCTGGAACTCAGATAGCTTTGTACAGAAGCCCACCAGTCTCCAAACTCTAGGCAGTTTCCAGGTGTTATGTTGTCTAACAGTGACCAATAAATAAGCATAGCCTGAAAGGGAACTGAGGACCACATGCTAAGAGCCACAAGTAAGAAAAGTACAACTCACATAAGTCTTGTCTATCTCAATAAAAAATTATACATACTAGAGCAATATGTGTAATAAGCTACTGAAAACTTAAATCAAAGAAAATATATCTTTGCCAATTTCCACTCTGGATATCTTATAACTCTTACTTGAAGTTGAACAGCTTAGAGAGATAATGCATTTAAAAATCACTAAACAAAATTATATCTCCGCTGGTAAAATCAGTGATATAAGTAACCAACTTGTACCACTCACTTACCTCAAAACCAGGCAACAAGTGATGAGAAAAGACTGATATATGCTGAGCTCACTGTACAGACCTTGATGTCAGTTAAACTTCTACATGTTGTTTCCAAGTCTTCTTCAACCAACAGTTCAGGCATGCCCTTATATGGTAAAATTTCAATGTCCTGTGTTCAGTGACCTTAACATTGGAGCAGGAGGAACTCATCAACTGGCAATTTAGCTGAGACAGCATTAACTGTTCTGTTTTATTAAGGTTCATATCCAGGAATTATAAAAGAGAAGGCTGCTTCACTTTCAGTTGTTGTGACAGACAGCTTGAAGATAACCATTTCAGATTTTACATCTCTTTCTAAAATGCCCAAACATTCACATTATCTGCCTCTGAATAGGAGCAGTATTCTATGACTTTACTCTCCCATTAGGAAAGTTTTCAGCATCAAATCTAAAAACCCAGTGCCTGACCTAGATCACATCTCCCACCTCTTAAGCACCTAACCAAACTAAGAACATGTCGAAATCTATGAAATATGTACAACAGTTTTCCTTCTTAGTTCAACAAGACCATAGCACCCATTCTGGCCATAAAATACAGATTATGTATAGTAATGAAAGGCAAAATTTACAAAGAAAATGTCTTCTTGTAAACTAAAGTCTCACATGTACATCCTCATTGAGTGTATACCATTGGATTACAAAAACTGTTTCATGTACTGTCTTGCTTTTTTTCACCGTAGTGGAATGTGTATGTAACCTATGAAAACAAGGCTCAAAACCAAGTCCAGGAGGATGAGGTGCCCAAAACAAAACAAATAAACAGGAAAAAGGCTCCACACAAACTGTAATATCCAAAAAGCAGGGGACCAGGATCCAATCCACACAAACAATGTTTATTGAGCGTTTTCATCTCTTGAACAGAAACTTCTTCAGAATAGTACAGCATATTACCCAACAGCCTTACATATGCTATTCCAACAAATTAGTCATCATTGTGTGGACTGGATCCTGGTCTCCTGCTTTTAGGATATTACAGTTTGTGTGGAGCCTTGTTTTCATTATTTTCTGTATGGAGGGGACTGTGGCCACCGATTCACCTTCACTGACTTCACTAGCTCAAGCTCTTCAAATCCTCAACTCGACAGTAGTGAATCTAGCCCTATGCACCCGATGATGAGTTTTTACATTGGTAAAACTAAAAATGTGTTTAGAAGTAGAATTTGCCAACACTACTATGACATCAGTAGGAAAGATTTTAAAAATGCATTAGCAGGACATATAGTAACCAATGAAGCATGGGTTCAGATTCATTATTATTGAGCAGATTAGGAGGGGTGAAAGAGGTGGGCCACTCAATGATTACCTAGAAATGGCTGAGCTTAGATGGCAAATTAGGACAAATGCATCAAAAGCACTGGGTCTTAATAGTGCAGTATTATCAGCTCTGTTCTCAGGCTCAAGGCACAATTTCTTATATGACAGTCATCAATACCTACTATTAGGGTAGGATGCTAATAAACAACAAATACATATATACTTTCATATACATAAATATTGACATCTGTTGCTTTGAATATTTTAATTCATTATAGGATATATTTAATTGTCAAGTATATTTTATATGTTTTTAATTGCATTTTTTCTTTTTTTACTATGAGTACAATATATATATATATATATATATATATATATATATATATATATATATATATATATATATATATATATATATATATATATATATATATTTATATACATATATGTGTGTGCGTGTGTGTGTGTGTGTGCTGCTCTTTAAATGTTTCTATGTCCTCTCAGGACATTATTTTATTAATTAGTTAATGATGACTAATTTGTTGGAATAGCATATATAAGCCTGTTGGTTAATATGCTGTGTTATTCTGAAGAAGTTTCTATTCAAGAGATGGAAGCGCTCAATAAAGGTTGTTTGTGTGGATTGGATC
>NC_056744.1:753729065-753731565 GCF_019279795.1 Protopterus annectens
AAATGGAAAGTCCACAATACTTACTAAGAAAAACTCAAGGGCTTAAAGCATAAAAAGTATGCAGACCATTTCAGAGTCTTATCCCTTTTCTTGGTGCAGTACAGGTGGCTAAGAAGTGACCTCTGCCTTTTGAATAGTGATTCAAGAGACCCTAAACTTTCTGAGCTACTATACATTCACAAGTCCAGTAGAAGCAGGAACACCCACAAAAAGGGTCTCAGTCTCTTTTGCAACCCAAAGAGGATATGCATCACAGAGAAATACCACTTCTATGAAACTATTTTCCACCCCCCCTAACACAAAGTACTTCTCTTACTCTATTCAAATATAATTTGGGTAAATGGATGTGGAACTGCAAATTCACCCCTGGTTTCGATCCTGCATCCCTCATGGACTGGAGCAGTAAGTAAATATTCTAATGTATTTTTGTTCTGACGGTCTTTGGGTTATCTGTACATAAAACACAGAGGCCAAAAAACTGGTTCACTATGAGTGAAAGAAAGTAAAAGCACCAAGGATTGGAATCCCCAACTTGCATTCACAAAAACATCTTGCCAAAAACACTTTTTAAGTCTTTTTGCAGGCTAGCAAGCCCACTATACCCGCAAATTTATATATACGAACTCCATGATTGTATCAACTCGAAGATGGGCAAATTTCCCCCAAAAGTGAATCACTTCTGGCACAACTTGCTGATAGTGATTTCCTGTGGAGGAACTTGTTGAAGCATGGGCAGTTGAAGCTCAAGAGTTCGAGCTTCATCCATCAGTAGGATAACTCAAAAATATACCATGGAAATGAACGGCTATGCTTCTCAAGATCCTAATAGAATAATAGCCTCAGAAGTACCTACAAACTTCTAATACCTTCAAGGAGGATTGCATCATCATTCTAATAAAATGTGTCAAGAAAAAAACACTAATTTGGGATTACTGCATTTGAAAACAATAGCTGAAGCTCCTTGTTGCATGTGCGAGATTCAGAACTGTGCATACTGGTTATGTGAAAAATCAAATGTGATTTTAATAGACAGCATATTTTAAAACCTTCTGTTACATTATTAAAATGTTTTGCAGAGTTACTTCTACACCTACTGACATAGGGCTTTCATATACTAACTTTAAAACTACTGTGTTCATAGTAGGGGAAATATTTCAAGGTAACACAACCTCAGACTTACCATACAGCTCTCCAGATTTGTACTTGTAGTTCCACTATTGCAGGATTGCTGTTGTGTTACTTAAAATTTCAATAGACATCCAACAGTGAGAATGCAAAATTCAGAAACTGCCTTTTGCATTTGAAATAAATTAGTTTGCTAAAAAAAAAAAAAAAAAAAAAAGCTTTATTACCATGATTATTTTGGATACATTTCTGACAATCAAATTCCATAGAGAAAGATGGCCATTACCTATTATCATTTGCTTTGTTATTTTATTTGTAAAATGTGGGAATGTTCTAGCTTAAAAAACATTTATTTATAACACTAAGAATCTTTAAAAATTTCCATATATGACAAAAAAATCATATGGAAACATTTATTTGCTGAGGAACTTATCTGTGTTCAGTTTAATGAATTCATTGAGTTACTTCATCCCACCCAAAACAATCCCTCCCCTACTAAAAACTTTTTTTTTCTCTAATACCTATTGTACTATACTCCCTAATCTGAAATATACTATTACCCTCTCCATGCATAATATTTTCTTACTCTACTAATGGCTAGTAGCTATATATTTTGAAATGTAAAACCTACAATTGAGTTTATAACACAAATATTCAGTTTATGTAAATGTTGAAATTTCTGTATTGAATTATGTCTTTTCATTTTTGTAACATTGTGACAAGCCAATTGCAAATATCATGGAGCTTATCTGTAAATGTTTAATTAGCTGTATGAACTATGTCCTTTTGTAACATGTGAAATGTAACTTGCAATTATTGTAGAGCATTTATCCCGGGGCCTCCACTGAAAACGGGCTCTTCTTGGCCCAGTGGACTTCCCCAGTCATCAAACTTAAATAAAATAAAAATGTCATCACAACATTTTACAAACCCAGCACAGTAGCAGTCAAAGCATAAATATCTTTAATTATAAATTCTCTCCGAATTGTAGACTATCAGATATGAGAGAGCATTTTAGAAAATGAAATTTGATGAATACAGTAGAAATATGTCTCAGCAAATCACTAGTATCATTATTTGTCACTCGGCTATCCCCACCTCACCAAATACACACTTGACAACTCTCATGATTTTGCAGTCAGCTTTATTACAATATAACAACACACCAACAACAACTAGCTTTATGAAAAGCAAATATTTTCACACCATAAAAATCAAATGGGCAGCATGCTAGACTGCTCACTTTTACCTTGAACACCTTGATAACTTTAACAGTTCCTCTTTATAAAACCATGCAGAGTGTTCGACCGCTCACCACAAACTTATTAACAGTATTCCACTGCTCATTATCAAAACTCAACACCACCAGGGAGCA
>NC_056744.1:753736565-753801565 GCF_019279795.1 Protopterus annectens
AAGGCAAGTAAAAGGTATACGCTCTTTTCCCCACTGTAATGCGATCCTGGAGTTAGTATATATAGTTAGGGGGTGTGGTGGGCACAGACCCCCACATTTTGGGGGGGCATAGCCCCCCCACTTAGTTTGAGTACATATTGTCTCCTGGAGACAGTTAGTCATTGATGTTGTAACTATGCATGTCTATTGTTTAAAATATATTGTTTTGAAGTTTTTGGTAAAATAAAATATAAAACAAAGAAGGTGGGTGGCTATGCCGCCCACAACACCCAGTATGGGGGGCTGTGCCCCACACATCCACCCTACCTATATATACTAACTCCAGGATCACAATACAATGGGGAAAAGGGCATATACCTTTTACTTGCCTTACAGGACTCTACACAGTGCCATATATACTAAGTTCAGTTCAGTGAAATGAGATTCAGAGAAATGAGTTTTCAGTAATTTGTGCGTTCAGCTATGTGGTCAGGGTGAAATTAAATTCAGTGAAATAAGATTCAACGAAGCAAAGTAGACCCATATATATATATATATATATATATATATATATATATATATATATACACATACATATAAATATATACACACACAGACACACACACACACACGCTCATACATAAATAGGTAGACTATTTACTATGTACATTGTATACAATATATATTTTATGTTTATTTATTTTATATTTGTATACTAGTATAGTGGTGATAACAGTAGAACAATTGGAGGCACTATCTGAGTGGAAAAAAATCATAATGAGTATAAAAAAAAAGTCTACAGGTAACAGGTAGTTGCAAATGCAATTAGTACAGTGATTTACATCGATGACTAAGCTGCTATTTAAACAGACATTCTTTCATACTGAATTTAAAAACATACATTTTTGCAGAAAGAAGAAACAATAAAGGGGCTAGTGATAGGAAGGAAGAAAAAAGGAGTAAGGAGTGAGGTTATGTGAAAAGAGTGAGAATAGGCAGTGTTATCCGATGTGCAAAATTTGCCATAGTGGAGGAGGTATGTCGTGAAGAGGGGTGATGCTAGCTTTATTTATGTGGTGACATTTGTATTTTGGCATTGGCACTTTGCTTGATTGGTTATGTGTTTTTTGAGTAGTGATCTGAATATGTTTAAAGGGGGTGAGCTCTTTTAGATGTTTTGGAAGTGTGACCCATTTTTTAGGTGCTTGTGTGGAGAAGGTGTGATTGGTGCAGAGCAGTTTTTTTTGCTGGTGTTGTTAGATTGTAAGTGGCTTGTGAGTGATGTCTAAGGTTATAAGTAGAGGCTCTACGAATAGATTTGGATTTTAGAAGGTAAGGGAACTTGGGGTTCAGAGTTTTGAAAAGTAGACTTTTCCATTTTGACTTGATTTGTGGATGAAAAGGATCTGAAAATAGCCAGTTCTGTTAATTGCTTAAAAGCCATCATCGTCAACCCCCTTTTTTATTAATGCATGGATTAGTCATTCTAACCAAATCATATGAGTCAATGCTTATGCGTCTGAGTTATCAAGTAAATAGTTACATTAAAAATTAAGCTATTTCTTTGTAGATCTGGTTTCAAGTTGCTACTTCCCCGAACCCCAAAGCATACTCTAGTCAGTGGCATTTTGTGGTTGCATATCTGTCATTTATCTTGCTAATCAGAAAGTTATTTGAATTAATAATACATCATAGGTATACTGGAACATGGTATACAGCAAATCTGTAAAACTCTGGTGCTGTGAACATGAAGAGATACTTTCCTCTGTCATAGTTTCATGTAGAACAGCTTTCCAAAGAACGTGTTTTGCCGGTACTCGTAATGAGATGCTGATTGGTTGGATTAATGTTCTACTTTTAATGTACAGTGTGTAAGAAGTGTATAGTGAGGGTCGCTGTAATCAGGAATTATTTACAAGTAGAACATCATAACTATACAGCAGAAGGAAAGGTGACTCATTCAGAATGTATGTAAATCAACAAATTGTTCAGGCAGCTACTTTAATGTATATTTTATTAAAAACAGTAAGACTATGGTGTAATACTAACCAATCCTAATTGTTTTTTGTCAGTTACACAAAGGGAGAACTTGACATTTCATACATTACCTCAAGGATGATAGGTAGGTATATTTACTTGAAAAGGTATGTATTACTTCAACTCCCCTCAAATGGATTTGAATGCCTTTTGTGCTTTGTTTACTGATCTGTTTAAATTCTGATTTAACTGTAATTCTTTTATTTTAATATAGTGATGTCCTTTCCAGCAGAGGGTGTGGAACTGGGATTTAGAAATCACATAGAAGATGTAAGATCTTTCCTTGATTCACGACACCAGGATCATTATACAGTTTTCAATTTGTCTCAGAAATCATATCGGAGTGCCAAATTTCATAATCGGGTATGTGCCAAATTCTGTTTATGGAAGCTAAGCAAAGCAATGTGAAAAGTAAACTATTTATTCTGTATACTTGTACACTCAATCCACAACTGTGCGTAAGTATGTCAGGATTTATCCACTGTTGGAGTGGTTCAAACCTGTGGCTAAACAAAGCCAACTGTGGGCAGATCCTGATACACCCACAAACAGGAGTAGATTATTGCTATTAAACAATTCTATTATTTAAGAAAGAAATTTCTTACCTTTCTTAAATTTGCATATAAGGGTTGTCTTACCTATACTGATATCTATATATATATATATATATATATATATATATATATATATATATATATATATATATATATATATATATATATATATATATATAAAATATGTGTGTGTGTGCGCGCGTGCGTGAGCGCATGCGCATTGGACTTACATTCCCACATTTGCACTGTACATCAGTGCATGAGTAGTGACGGAGAAAACAGAATCTCCATTGCTGTTTTTTTTTTAACTATTAAAAAACAGAGATTTAAGAGGGACAGTGCAAACATACAAGTAAAATCAGGTAAGTTTCTTTTTGTTTAGTTTTGCAGAATATACCTGATTTTTCTTATATTTTGTTTTGTCCCTCAGCATATGCCAATAGAAAGTCTGGCTGCTCAATGGGACTTCAGTGACCAGACTTTGTTCTGATGGTATATGCTCAATTTATAACAGGCATGCTGTTTGGGTTGTCCAATCAGTGTACTCATTTTTGAATATTAATGAACATTCATTATATAATTAAATATATATCATATTCCATACCTACATTTTAAACAGGTAATGAAGATAAGATTCTAAATATATGGTTGTTAAAACAAAATCAAAACAAAAAAATAATAACAACAACAACAACAAGAAAAATGATAGGCTGTTGTTGAGAATACTCCAAAGCAAGGATGACAGTAAAGTTGTGGGCACAAAATGATGAAGTGTAAGTTTACCAGATAAGTAGTGCAGTTATCCTAGCATGTGTGCATGTTAAGAGGTACAGCGAAGTTTTTCAGATAAAAGTTGAATTCTTGCCATGTAACAGGGCTTTGTGACATTATATGATTGTTATGGGTATGCAGCATAGTATAATTTCAAAACTATTGATGATTATAGCATTGGGAGAAATATTTTATTGAGTACTTTAAAGTTTTTATATTAAATTAGATGTTCATGGGTGGGATCAGTAGTGTCCTCATGGAAGAACATAAAACTATTTTGCATTTAACATGTATTTTAAGTTTATATATGTCTTTCTCAATAAACAGGGACTTTATGGGGAATCATTTATTTCTGTGTGTGTATAAATATATATATATATCTATATATATATATATATATATCTATCTATATACATATATATATATATATATATATATATATATATATATATGGGTCTACTTCAGAATGTTGACCATTCAGAATGCCGACTTTCATATGGCTGACACCATATGATCGACATTCTGAAAGACTGACATCCTGAAATAGCACCATTTACTTACCTGTAAACACAATAAATCTGTGTTATGCAGGGGGGCAAGCCCCCCTGCACCCCCTCACCCCCTGCTACTTAAATATTCTCACTCTGTGATCACACTACAGTGCAGGAAAGGGGAATCTGTCAGTCCCGCACTGTAGCGGGATCTCCGCTATCATTTGTCGGCCTTTCAAACGTTCGCTCATATGGTGTCGGCCATATGAGTTTCAAACATTTGAAAGTTCGAACAAATGAAGGGCTCCCATACACACACACACACACACACACACACACATATATATATATATATATATATATATATATATATATATATATATATATATACACACACACACACACATATATATATATATATATATATATATATATATATATATATATATATATATATATATATATATATAGCCAGCGTTAGCCCCCAATTATCTCTTCCACATGAAGCAGCCACAGGTTTCTCCCTCTCCTCTACGTGTTGTACATACAAGGATCTGGGAAAAAAAACATTATTTGCTCCATTCATAGGTGGCAAATGCAAACTGTTCATCACACTTTCATCAGAAAAAGAGGAAGTGTGTATGGTAGCATATGTATGTGTGCATGTGTCCAGTTGTTTGTGAGTGTCCATCCATGAGTGCATGTATGCCAGTGTTTGCAACTGTGTGTATGTGACTATGTGAGTGCATGTGCATATGCGGGTGTGCATGAGTGCATGTGTATATGCAAGTCTGTATGAGTGCATTTATGTGAGTGTGCACCAGTGTGTGCGTGCAAGTATATGAGTATGTGCGTATTACTGTACCCGAGTACATGTGGATATGTGAGTGTGTGGGAGTTTGAGTGTGTGCTAGTGCATGTATGTGAGTGTGTGATTATATGCATACTACATTGTTCAAGTGCATGTGTGTATACATATATATATATATATATATATATATATATATATATATATATATATATATATAAGTGTGAGCAAGTGCTGGTATACAAGTATGTGTGAGTATGTGTGGGTATGCATGAGTGTGTTGAAGGTTCAGTATCAGACTTCTACATATGGGAGGATGAGCCAGAGTATGCTATTTTTTTAAACTTTAAAGCATGCATACCTCTCAACTGTACAGATTTTTGCCTCATATTTTTTGGTCTGTTCTCCACATAAAATTTGTGGTTTTCTCCCAAATCATTGAGGATTGAAATCCCTAAATAATGACATTCATTTAAGTTTCAGACTTTGGAAAATGCATGCTAACACAAATCCTGTTATCCTAGTAACTTTGTAAATTTGTAAGAGCAGTGTTCAAAATCTGTCCCTACTTTTGGCCCTTTGTCCCACCATTATTTTAAGCTTTAACCTGATTTCTTGCAAAACAATTTGAGAGGCATTTACAGCTATTCAGGGAAAATAATTCTTAATTTTATTTTATTTATTTATTTGACATTTGGTTACCAAGTAAGTCCGACTGGGTGAGAAAATCCCTTTTCAGTAGAGGCTCGGGGGGAAAATCTCCATACAATTCAATCGTATAATAAAATGGTATATAAGAAAATGGCATGCTAAAAGTACCATTGTATGTCGACAAAAGGTTCAGGAAAAAGTCATACAAAAGCATTGAATTATAGAACAGTACAAGCACAAGGTATTATTGACCTTGCTCTACATTTGTCAAAGATTACTTGTTTAATTTTTATTTACATATATACATATTTACATACAGAGGTAGGTTTGGAATGTGAGTGATACAAGAGAAAAGGCTGGTAAAGAGGAAGGAGGAAATTCGGTAAGAGAGTCTGATTGGTGCTAGGGTGGGGGGTAACTGTATTTGCTGTGTGGGAGTGCAATGGCTATTATGGACTAAGAGAGGGCCTATGTGGGTGTAGGAGTACTAGGATCATAGTTGTGGGGATGGTAGTAAAAGTGGAGGTGAGGGGAGGAGTGTAAGTGGGTTAGTGATGGGAGCTGAGCATGTTCACAGCCAGGAGTTAGCTAGGTGAGATATGAGAATATTTCTGAATTTTGTGGTTGTTTATAGTTTCCAGGATAGATTGAGGAATAGAGTTCCAAGTCCTAGAGATGAGGTTGGAGTATAATGAGCCCCAGAAGCTGTTTTAGATTTAGTAACTTGAAGGAGGAGTTTGTCAGAGGAACGTAAGATTGTGTTACTAGAGTAGGAATGTAGCAGTTTTAGAATTGCTGAGCAGTTGTCAGGGTGTTGTATTATGTTATGGGTGGTTGTGATTTTGGTTAAGGTTAGTAGGTTGGGTAGCTGTAGCTAACCAAGTTGTTGGAGTGTGATGCAGTGGTGGGATCTGTTTGGTGAGCTGGTAGCAAATTTAGCAGTCTTATTGTAGCAGGATATACGTTTAGCCAAGTCTGTTTTCTTAAGGTTGGTATAGACAGGAAAGGCATAAAGGAGGGTAGAGAGTAGTTGAGTCCTGGCAATAGATAGTCTAGTTGAGTTGTTGAGAAATAACTTTATTCTGTAGAGGGAGCCTAGTTTTATGCAAACTTTTTTAATGGTTAAGGATATGTGTTTATCCAATTTCATATTGTTATCAGTGATGGGTCCGAGTAGTTTAGCATGGGATACTCTTTCAATTTTGGTTTTGTTTGCTGAATAGATAAGGAAGGGGGAACGATTTGTTGGCTTTACTGGATGAGAAAAGCATTAGTTTGATTTTATTAGGATTGAGAATTAGTTGTGATTTTATTTTGATTGATTATTGATTAATTGATTATTGATTAGTTATAATTATATTGTGATATTACTTTTTTTACTTTTTTCAGTTAAAAAGAAAAGCTATCAGTGTAAAATTCAGCAAATATTACTCAACAAATACATTTGTTTTTTTTATTCATTTTTGTTTACTGGGAAAGTCTAACTGGGTAATAGCCATTTTTAGTGGAGGCCCGGGGAAAAAAGATCCATTTGCTTACATCATATTATACTAAGTTCCAGTTAAACACAGAGTAGTTACAATTCTATTTACATTTATACACAAACAATAGTTATATTTATACATTCTAAGATTTTATTAAGGTAGAAGTTACTAGCCCATGTGCAACTTAGTGGATTGTACAGGCAGCGGTTATGTGTAAAAATTGTTTTGTCATTTCAGTGAGAAGTTGAGAGTATTCTGTTTAAGGAGAGTATTTGGAGAGTATTGTACAGTGAACACAAAGTCTTAACCTTGTGATGAGCATGTGCAGGACCAGGATTGGTTAAGATGATTAAGCAGTGATTTAAAACTACCGCGTTTGTCAGATAGTTTTATTTGTATGGGGATACTATTCCAGAGTCTAGCAAAGTATTAGGAGTAGAGAGAGTCTCCTGCAACATTTGTTTGACTTATTTGTAAGTAATAAGAGTTTGTTAATAGAACAGCGGTCCCTTGCTGGACAGTAGGGCAGTAATAAGTTTTGTAGTGCAAGGCATTTTTTGGATAATGAGTGAGTTTGTGAGCTGTAGGTTAGCTATGAGAATGCTAGGTAGTTGTGCAGTTCAAGCCAGTGTTCTTCTTTTTCCCTAGAGAAGAAACACGAGGAAACATCTGTGGTGTTCAAAGAATCTTCCATCTATTTATTTTTAGATTTACAGGGTGATACAGACTCTGCTAGTTAGCTCTGAGCTGGTCATCATACCTCCTTTTAAATGGAACATTATACATTAAGCAACTGCAAATGACACTAGGAATCTACATAGGACCATGGCTGCAGATTCACATATAAACTTCTTCTCCAGAGGCAACATTTCTCAACTTGGCATTTTTTTCCTACAGTTCAATGTTGAATCAGACCACAAGTTTCTTAGGACTTTTGCTTTCAAATATTAATTATTTATATATTTATTTATTTATTGACATTTGTTTACCAAGAAAGGCTGAATGGGAACGGATGCCTTTTTCAGCAGGGACTTGAAGAGAAAAGCTCCAAAGTATTATATTTACTACAATCAGTATTAACAATAACACATTTTATAATGCAGTTTCAGTGAATACATAGCTTAATAGTATAATAAGATTTGCATTGATATTCACAAACCTTACATTTACAAGCATTATGTTGAGAATTTACAGATAAAAGAGGGGTGCATAACATAAGTAGAAACAACTTAAGAAATACAATAGAGTGGGATATTAAAGGAGATAAGCAAGTCTGAGTGTTAACAGAAAAATAGTGGTGGAACAGTAATTTTGTTGTGCTAATCAGAATTAGTTATAGTAGTTTAACAAGTACAATAAAGTGAGGAATTGGAAGGGGATAAGCAGGTTCAGTGATTTAATGCTTTAAAGGGAAGTATAATAACAGAGATGAAGGCTGTTAGAGAGTTATGTTCCAGATGAGCAGCAGGGACAAAGCCAGGAGGCTGAGAGGAAGTCTTTTAGTAATAGTTTAAAAAGATAAAGGTGTGTGATCACCCTGATCGATATAGGAATTTTATTCCAAGTTCTAGCTGCATTACTGGAATAAAAACTGACTCTGTGGTTTGTAGATGGCAAGCAGTTGTTTATTGTTTCACTGAAGGGGACAATTTGGATGATAGTATTGGAGTAGGGGGCTACTTTCTGTGCAGGTGGATCATGTATGGATGATTTTATGGGTTACGGTGAGCTGAGTATAAAATAGGTAGCGAGGAAGCTGGAGCCATTTAAGTGTTTCTAGTGCTAAACAGTGGGGGTCTGGTAAGGTGTTTTGCAAGCAGATCTAGAAGCTTTGTTATAGCACTGTTCAAGTTTAGAACTAAGAGAGACTTGTAGGTTGGTCATGATAGGGACTGCATATAGATGAAAGGTTAAGCGGTAAGTGGTAGTTAGCGTTACCTTGGCAGAGTCGGTAAGGAATTTTTTACACTATTTTCTTGATGCTGTTGTGGATATAAAATTGAATTTAAGATTGTTGTCAATTGTCATGCCAAGTAGTTTTGTATGTGGGGGTAACTTCAATAATGGTAGTATGTAAAGAAGAAAATTTAAAGTTGCTTTTTTAATGGAAATGGGATTTTGGGAATAAAAAGAGAAATTTTTTTTTTGGGGGGGTAGTAGCAGGTGATTATCCTTTAGCCAACTTTCAACAGAGTAAACGGCTTTTTGAGTAACTCTGTGAAGGTGCATTAGGTTGTTAGAAATGCATATTAGGGTAGAATCATTAGGGGAAGGGAAGCCTGCTGAAAAGATTTATGTAAACTGTTAGTGAATCTATTAAAGAGTAGGGGTCTGGCAATGGAGTCCTGTGGCACACCATTATTAACAGGAAGGAAAGCAGAAAATTGGAGAGTCATTTAACAGATTGACATCTAATGTGAGGTAGTTATTAAACCATGGTAGTGTAGGTTGTGATAGGCCAAGGAAAGACAATAGAGGAGTTTTTGGTTACAGACTAGATCAAAAGCTTTAGAGAGATCAATGAATACAGAGGAAACAACTTTGCCTTTGTCTCTGACTTTGTTAATAGTATCTGCAAAAGTTAATAAGGCCATGGTAGTGCTATGGGTAGATCTAATACCATGCGGTGTGGAGGACAGAAAGACTTCTTGAAGATTATATTGAAGAGGTTGCTACTGAATGCACTTCTCCAGAATTTTTGACAAAGGAGATACTATGGCAATAGGTCTGAAATTAGAATATATATTAGATGAGGTTCCATCCTTATGAAGGGGAATGATGAAGAGTTTTTTATAGAGAAAGAATGTATGATTCCTTGACAGATATGTTAATTTGAAGAGACAGGATAGGCTATGGAACTGGCAGCCAGCTTGAGGTTTCCTGCTGGGAGATTATCTACTGAAGGAGAACAGGCTTTCAGTTTAAGAAGTAGCGATTTGATGTAGGAGACTGGGAAGAGTTTTAGGGTGAAATAGGGGGTGTTTGCTGTCTGAGAAAAGGTCATGTCAGGATTGTTGGGAGGAAAACCTTTAGTAAGGGCTTTAATGCTTTCTATAAAATGTGTGTTAAACTGAGCAGCTATTTCGGAGGGAGTGTTATTTGGGGCAGGATTAGGAGTGGTGGATGTTCCAGGGTGGAGCATATTATTAATAGAAGACCAGAATTTTTTAGAGTTGGAAGACTGATTTAGTAAGGGGTTACTGAAGTAGATTTTCTTGTCTGCGATAATCTGTCTTTTAGTATGGCTATATAGTTCTTTAAAGTTTTGAAAGCTTTAAGGTGATCTATATTTTAACCACTCTTTCTAAACCCTATCCCTTTCATACACCAAGTGCCTGTTCTGAGTGGATAACTAAGGAGTATGGTATTCTTTATTCATTTTGTTCTAGTTAGAGACAGACTATTGAGGGTTTTCAGGATAAAGCAAGTTACATTTGTGTATATCTTCATTGAATATAATATTTTTTCAGGATAGATCAATTAAAGGAGCTTAGAATTATGTTAAATGTATCAAGGTTACAGAAGTTCTAAGTAAGTATTGTTTGACATGATGGGTACTGAGTCTATTTGTATATACAGGGAATCGAGAGAAGATGCCATTGGAGAACTAGAATGTGTAGGGGAGGAAATGAGCTGAGTCAATCCAAATAGGTTTTAGGCTAGTTGATGGATATTTTGTGGAGATAAACTGCCAATCAAAATTCATGTCACCTTGGATTATCTTTTTATTAGAAATTGTATGTGAGATCTAGTTTAGGATGTTTTCTAGGGTTGTAGCATTATTACCTGGGGGAATATAGAGTACTATAATACATTGCTAATTATGGTTATTTATTTTACAATGAGAGATGAGGAGGTCGGCACTTTGGTATTTGGGAATAGGTTTATTGTAGGGTAGAATTTCAAGATAGTCGAGATATAGTAAAGCTAGTCCACCACCTTTTTTAGTTCTATCAGCCCTGATGATATTATAGAGGAGAGTTAATTTAAAATCTTTACTTGAAAGCAGGTGGCCACAACAGCAAAGGCATTGTGGCATGTACAAATGTGGATGTTGCCCTTCATGTAAGTATATTGCAACTGGGACCTCATTTGTAATTAATGAGATTACCTGGGAAGTGAAGAAATATCACAATTGTAATTCTACTAAAATTGTTTACTGTGCTCACTGCAAACAATGTTTGAGTTTTTATCATGGCAAGATGGAGAGACATTTACAGGACAGGATTTATGAGCACATTTACGATATAAAGGGGAAAAAAAACTTTCAATGCTGTTTCAAAAGATTTGATGAATCATGCTGATCATGATTTAAAATTTTTTGTACTAGAGGAATTGACTACACCTATAAGGGGCAGGCTGTGGACACTATATTTGGAAAGACTTGAGGTTAGATGTCAGTTGAGATTGAATGTTATGAGCAAGCCTGGATTGAATGATCAAACGTTCATCAGCTATATTTTAAAATTAAAGTCTTTGAAAAGTTCGTACATGCAGCTGAGTAGGATGTATCTATAGTTTTTTATCATATTCCTTTTAGTTTTTACATATTTTGATCTACCTAAGGATCAGAGAACTATCGGTTTATGTTAGAACATTAGATGATGGGGGACATCAAGGGGGGCTTCGCCATCACATGGCAAGTTGTAATTGTTGGCAATTTCAATATGAATAGATGGAACTTTAGATAGCAGCTTTATCTGAGGAAGTCTATATTGAATAAGATAAATTATTTATGTTTTTATAGAGTTTTTATAGAGTTATTAAAGTTTTTTACTTTTGCTCTTGTGTTCTGGTTATTGGTTTTTGTTTAGCCTTCACAACAAATTTCTACCCAGCTCCCGATTAACTGTTTTAGACTAACATCTGTGAAAACAAGCTATGCATCATGCTACTCTACTGACAGCAGGAAGTCTCACGAGTCTCTAATGCATGATGATAATCTACTGCCAGCAGGAAGTCTCACGAGTCTGTAATGCAAGATGATAATCTACTGCCAGCAGGAAGTCTCATGACTCTCTAATGCATGATGATGATAATATAGCAAGATGGAAGCAAAGTGAAACATCCAGAAACATATTTTATATTCTCCTTGTAGCACATTTCTTCCTTCCCATCCTTCTGCAGTAACTTTTTAATCTTTTTTTTGCATTGCTTTTTATGTCTTAAATATATGCAAATGCACAAGAAATGCATGACCCAGTTCATTAACCTGTTCTGCCTGCATACCAGAAACAAGGCAGTGGGCATGTAGTCCTCTGTACTGACATACATGGTATTTATAAACACTAGATATTCTTTGTGAGTCTGTGTAGATTGAACCACAGAGTAATATGTATGAAATGGGGAGAAGGAGCTCAGAACTTCATACAGAGCAGCTGAACACTATGCAGAGGAGAATGCTGAACCGGGCACAAGGGAACTGGGGGAGAACAGTAGCAGTAATGCAGGGCAGATGGACTGAAGTTCATGCACTATGATACTGCATTTTTACTAGTAAGACTACTTCTTTGCATGTAATTTAATTCAGAGAAGTTTGTTCAAATTTTGGGTTAAATACAATTTCTGTTAATGTTGCAGCTGCAGATAATTTAATTCAGAGAAGTTTGTTCAGATTTTGGGTTACTTTACAAAAATAACATAATGTAAAATAATATGCAAAAAAATCCATTGAAGTACAACACCAACCTAGCAGAAATATGAATTACAATTCAAAATACATACTCAAGCCACATATACAGGGTTGCATATGCTGAGGTAACCATAGTGCAGATCATCAATAAGGCAACTAAGAAAGAAGCATCTTCAATATAGAATTGTATTGGCAAAGCCTTTTATGAGTTAGAGTTGTATAATCCTTTATGTAAATGTTGTAGCAGAGAATAGCTACAAGAGAAAGAAGAGAAAGAATACAAGGACGTAAAGGGGAAGATCAGAAGGAGGATACAAGGACTGTAAGAGAAAGCAAAGAGAAGGAAGAAAAGGGTAGTTAAAGGAATAGATGCAAAAGAGAAAGGCAAAAAAAGCACTAGCACAACTGCATTAGTAGATTACAGTGGTAGAAAATGTAGTTTTATGGAAGGTACAATGGTTGCATGGGTTCTATCATTAAGATATTCTTCTTAAGTAAGTCAAACTCCAGCTGTGGTTGTACTCCTGAAGGTTTTATATATGCAAAGAATTGAACACTTTGTCTTAGATCAAAGGCTTAATTAAGGTGTATTGTCATGCAGTGAATAGTCCTTACATGCAATCACCCATAGAATTTTGTTAGCATCCCTACAGTGAGCAGACTTTGTTTTTCTGTTTTGCTTTAAAGAATTTTGGTAGGATACTGCTGGATGATGGATTACTGAAAAAATTCCTTCCATGGTGTTCAAATGTCTAGAGTCAAACCTTGAATTCCAATCGCTGAGTAGAGTTTTAAATGTTCTCCCTGTGTCTGCATGGGTTTTCTCTGGATACGCTGGTTTCCTTCCAAGAAATATGCAGGTTGATTGTCTATACTAAACTGCTACTGTGTGAGCATGAGAACTGAGTGTGCATGTGCCTGCATACATGTACACATATATATGTGTGTGTGTGTGTGTGTGTGTGTGTGTGTGTGTGTGTGTGTGTGTGTGTGTGTGTGTGTGTGTGTGTGTGTGTGTGTGCGTGTGTGTGTGTGTGTGTGTGTGTGTGTGTGTGTGTGTGTGTGTGTGTGTGTGTGTGTGTGTGGGCATATGTGTGTTGTGATTATCAATGTGGCCTGTTTCATGACTCAAAAGGATCCATTTACTTCATTATCAAATAAAATTAAATATTAAAAAGCAAATAAGAGAAACATGTAGTAGCATAGCGCTATAACAACAAGCAACCCCCCCCCCCAAAAAAAAAAAATTAGATGCTAATTCTTTCTTATTAACTAAGGAATAGCTTTCATAATATTATGCAGACTGGGACTCATGGGCTCATATTTTTTGCTGCATATGTGCAGTTCAGTTACCTAACCACTAATACTTTCATTTATGAATTTTAAAAGTTTTTTGTTGTAATAGCATATTTGTTACATCTGCAGTCGAATGAGTATGTTAGATAAGCTGCACTAAGCACTATCAACATAATTAGTAGAAAACTTAGAAAACTCTGAATGAACTTCTGCAAGGGATGTAACCCAAATTGAGCACATCCTGTGGCTCCCTCATCTCTCTTCATTTAGTCATTTAAGTCTTTGCTCCCTCTATGATATAACCGTTGTATACATTGTGAGGTATAGACTGTTGAACCAGGCAAATACATTGCATTTACCTTATCAGCTTGTTGAGAATATTACCTTACTTTTATCATGCCTGATGTTACCTGCATTGTTCCAGCTCAGAATTCGTAGGTTAGCATCTTGGATTGTTTTGATGATTGTTTGCTACTTAACATATTGTTTTAAATGATGAGTTTTGTTGCTTGTTATAGTACAAGGCAAAGGTTCTAGATATGAGGATTAAAGGAATGATTTATTATTAATAAGTAAAAGAAATCTGCCCAGGACATCACAAATTAGTCCAACTGCCTTGAGAATTTATCTATATTTTTCTATGTGTCTTTAGAATGCAGTTACCTATTCAATTTACTGTGATCAACCTATTCAAAAACATGTTAAATTATAAATGTTCTCATTCTTTGTTGTTCTGTGCATATCTAGTTATATTTATATAAAATGCAACAGATTGGTTAAAGTCTGCAGCTGTAGTTATTTTAGTATTTGAACATTTGCTTCATATTTTGTTTTATTTGTACCTTTATGCATGTAAACCAGTATTAAGTTTATTGATTTATAACTAAATGAGATGCTAATTCTTAAATTAACTGATGAAACAGAACAGAATGGTTTTGTTTTATGTATGTTTTGGGTTATTAAGTTCAGATTCTGAGTAAATATCACCATACAGATGACATTACTACATGAGCAGAATACAGTGATTTGTTTTAATGGGTGTTCTGTGGGTCTTTCAGTTTCCATGCTTCTGTCCCCCAAATGTAACAAAAAATGCTGTTCAACAAACATTGAAAACATAATTTGTGGATACAGTGCTATAACTTAAGTTTTTTTTTTTGACAGGTATCTGAATGCAGCTGGCCTGCAAGGCAAGCTCCAAGCTTACACAACCTATATGCTGTATGTAAAAACATGCATCATTGGCTACAACAGAACCCAAAGAATGTCTGTGTTATTCACTGCATGGTAAGGTAACTCTGAGGATGCTCCCTATGCAAAGTTTAAGTCAAGACTTGCATTAAATTTATGTTACTGTTGTAATAAATCAATGTTTGATAAAACCAGATGAATTTATGCCTCAAAAATTAAAACGTGCTGTCATAATGATTCAGTAACATTTCACTTTACAGGATGGCCGTGTTGCTTCAGCAGTGTTGGTCTGTGCAATGTTTTGTTTCTGCCATCTCTTCTCTAACCCAACTCCTGCCATACAGCTACTAAATTTGAAACGACCAGGAATAGGGCTTTGGCCTTCCCACAGTAGGTAAGTATCAGATGTATGTTCTGCAAGAGAATTTGTGTGTGTGTGTGTGTGTGTGTGTGTGTGTGTGTGTGTGTGTGTGTGTGTGTGTGTGTGTGTGTGTGAGTTTATTAACTAAATGCTTTGTAAAATTATTACTAATCCCTCATTAACTAAACAGGAATTTAGAATGAAGTTCTAAGAACCAATGACAACACGTACACACGTGCACCCCCCCCCCCACAAACACACACAGAGTTGCATTAAGGAATGACTAAACCTGTGACATGACTGCTAATTCAGATTTGTTGAAGCTAAGTAAAATGTCTAAAAATACCAAATCTTGAATTGTTTTGTACGCATACGATTTGTGCTAGAACTGAATACATTTCCTTTGTTCATGGTTCCCATAAAAAGAAAATGGGGTTGTAATGCAAAGTCTATAAAGCAGGAGCAGTAGTATAAAACAGTGGCCTTGCTGCCCTGTTGTAGTGACAAAGGAGGTATGATAATGCTGCAGGTTTGTTATTAAACAGTACTACGAGACGTATATAAGTGCATGCTTTGTGGAAGCCGAATCCCCACTTTGCTGTGACACATAATGTAAATACTGCATTTGCAAAGTTTAAATACTGTAGAGAGTCTTTTCTGTGCTAATTTCTGCTGCCACTTAGTTGCAGTGTAGAGTTATCTGATAAGCATTTCTCGGGTTTCAAGTACTGACACAGGAATATATTATACAAAGGGTATAAATTTTGACAGAAGTATTAATAACACTGAGATAAGATATAAATGCTCCCAGCATACCAGAAGGCTAGGCAGAGAATCTGTGATGGCTCCCTTTGTAACTTTGTAATTAATTAATTAGTCACTTTTTCATTCATTAATTATCGAGATTCTACTTACAAACTGGATTAATGTCACAGGCTGGAATGTTGAAATGATGGTTCTTCTTACAAACTTGAATTTTGGAAAGAGTCAGTCAAATATCTGTGTAAAATGGCAGCTGCATACAGATGGTGAACAATGCATTATTACATAGCAGAGGTCTTTATGGTCTAAATTGTTCCTTTTACACGACTACATAAGCATAGCAAATCAATAATTATTATTACAGGCTGTAACTATCTATCTATTAGAATGGGAAACAATGATACCATAAGAAACAATATCACATTCCTCTTATAGTACACAGATAGGAAATTCACCCCGGGGATCACTTCTGTGGCTTTGCTCGACATGGGCACAGGAAAATAATTTTCTTGGGTGGCAAAAGCCAGGGTACCTTTTGGCTAGGCTTATATAGGCCCTAGGGCCAATAGCCTAGTACCTACCTATGAACCTATGAACAAATTGTACCCCATAACCCTACACCTAACTATATCCTGAAATCTAAACATATATCTAAACCTGTGCTTCTCACAGGAGATAGTGTAGATAATGTTTTTTATATTTTCTGTTTTAACATGTTTGTTTGATTTACTTTGTAAGAAAATGATTTCCATTTTTATTTGCAGCTATTTTCACTCATTCATGGCATCTTTTATGACTCTGTTGGCAGTTCTTTGCCATCATAGTTTTCACCATCTATATTTTCTCGTAACACTTCTGATCATCTTTAACTTCAGTTTCCAGATACTCATCCTGTAGAAATGTTTGTGATGTCTTGTAAAGACCTTGCATCTCCTGTTGTTGCTACATAGAATCTCAGCTTGGATGCTGTCCCATCCATTTCTTCTTCAACTGGCAGACTTTCTAATTGGATCATTTCATTCTTACTTTTGTACAAATAGTAACCTGATGATCTTCAGTTTTTATCACAATGCTATTTCTGTTTTGTATGTTTTATTTTCAGCATTTCCTATAGTTTATATTAATTTACAGACTCCAGAAATGAATTTGAAGTAGATAACTCAATTTTCAGCTTTCTTCCAGTCAACAGCTGGTGAAAAAAATTGAGTCCTTGCATTTGAGTATTCTTATATTCTATAATTAAAAGATAACTAGCTTGATAGCTTTTCTAAGGCTGTTTCTCATTAGATTCTTCACTGCCTGATAGTTTATTTGTTTCCTTATTAAGTTATAGATAGTGTAGTCTGAATGTTTTGTGTCAGAATTCACATTTGTGCTCATATCTTCTGAATCTGTTCATTTTATATTGCAGACCACATATACCATGTCTCATAAACATAGACGTTAATGCACTAATCATATCAGTTAGTTTTTCTTACTTCAGGAAATTCAAAATAATAATTTACACTTATGAAATGCATGACTTCTTTGAACTTATCAGTGATTTTCATTTCCATGGATGATCTGGAAATGGATATGCTGAGTTATCCTGTTAAGTACTGGCATGGTATGCAATACAACTGACAAGGTTTTGTACTAGTTTTACTAGATGAGTTGACATTCCAGGCTGATGCCTTATATTTCGTCCTCTTTCTTTATACTTTAGTATTCCCAGATGCAATTCATGTAGGCTCCCAAGTGACTGTTTTTCGTTTGTTTGAAAACTCTTACTTTGCCTTCTTTTAATATTAAACCCTGAACACAACTTATTTATTCCTTCAAATAACATAAGACTAAATTTCCTTCCTGTCCTACTGACTTTTAGTCAGATAATCCATGGTGGGGTTATGGTGTTTGTTTTATAAACTCAAACTCAGGGGGAGGGTTTCTCAGGGACAAGATAATTAGCTGGGCTTTGGCTCTGCATGGGCAGTTAGCCTAGTACTAACCTATGAACCTATGAACCTATGAACCATAACAATTGTCAGTAGTCATATTTCTTATTCCAAGAGGTCCTGCATATCTGCTCTCTGTGTTTCCTTGCCTGGTCGGTATTTAACTTTCAGAGCATACTCCTATAGATTGAATTTGAATATCATTCTCTGCTGTTTGCAAGGTGCCTTGTACATTGACCTTTGGAATATGCTCTGTAAGGTTTTGTGATTTCTTTCTATGTGAACTTCCATAGCATGGACATATTCATTGAATTCATGAAATTCCTCACTTCCATGCACTACGAGCAAATCTGATTCATTTATTTGTAAATAATTTTAACTCACAGGCAACTAGTCTGTACACTTGGATAACATCTCCTACACCATTCTGACTATACCATCTGATTGCAACACAGCTGGCTTATGCATATCATAGCAGCTTAATGCTGGAGTATTAATAACTAGGTTCCTGAACATTTTGAACATCCATTCCAGTTGATATTTCCCTTCTTGCCCTTAATCTTCTTGTAATGTCTATGTTAGAGGCATGGCCTTCTCAGACATGTTATGTAGAAACTTTCCACAATAGTATACAATAACTAGAAACCTGTGTAATGCATGTTTGTTTACTGGCATTCAAATTGCCAAAATTTCAATTTTTTTTCTGTATGAGGATTCAGAGAAGAGACTGTGATGTGCATTTCAAACTTGTCATTCTGAGTTTATCTTTTTTTATGTCTTAATATATTCTACAGCTGTATTAATTTCTTACCACATTATTTTTGTGGCTGAGCTGCACTAAAAGATTATGTTTAGAATACCCTCCATGCTTTCAGTTACATGAGAAGCAGCTTTTTGACATGCCTTCTGAGCTGTGCTGATGAAATGCAAAATGCAAGTGTAAGGAACTGTACCTTATTAAATTCATATTAAATACACAAAATGTATTACTTTATTAATCTAGCCTTATATGCCAAAACCCTGCTCTGCATCTAATAATAATATCTGTTTGATAACAAAGTAGGCCCACTACACACAAAGGCCCTTTTCAGGGGTGACCCAGGTACAGTGTCTGGTTAAGTGACTTGCTCAAGGTCACACAATAGGCAAATGAGGGCTGTGGGAATCAAACATTGTACCACAGGAAGTACAGTTGGAAATCTTAAGCTCTGTGCCAACTGCAAAATAACAGTAAGAAAATCTTAGCATTTGACATTCTTGAGATGATTTATTCAACTATAAGCAATAAAAATGCTTCTTGTGGTCTCTTTATTGGATCTTGCAGTTCAATCCAAATAAGATCATAGAATCATAGGAGGTTACTAGGTTAATGGCCCTATGGGACTTAAAAATAAAAATACAGAATGTTCATTCAATATTCTTGGTGATGACATAATGGAGATGTGAAGAAATTCAGATTTTTGTAATTTAGAAAATATGGAAAATAAGAGAATGGAGCTTAGCCAGCAGATGATATAATATGAAAAATTAAGTTCATAACATTTTTAAAAATTAAGTTTATAATATTTTTCAATTCTAATTTCATGATATGAATTAAACGATAATCTTATAATTGCTTATTTTTATTTACTTAACTTAATTTATTTTAGCACGTTTGTAAGGTATTTTACTCATTGTCATTAGTACCTTCAAGGGTTCTTGCCAAAGTGTTCGACAAATTTAGTTTTTGTTATTCAGAGCCTCAGTGGATGCTACTATATTATTTGAATTTGTAATTATGTGAATCTCTCCTGATCAGAAAAGGCATGATTCAAACTCCAGTGACTAGAGCTGTGTTATTAAATGTTTTACTAGATTAGGTTCCTGTTAGAAAAAAATAAATAAAAGTGATGGCATTATGATATTTGTAGAGTACTAAAGTGATAGCAAATATAAAGTAAACATTTACATTTACAATCACAACCACAGAGAAAGAAGATAGATTCTGCAATGTAATTCAACCACTGTAACCACTGATGAAAATTACCAAAGTCTGCAGCACATGATAAATGCGTGCCACAAAACAGAGAATGTCAGAAGATCGAGCATGAAAACTTAAAAACCCAGAAACTCAAATGTCATGGAACATCATTGTGTGGGATCACAGTACAATGGAAACTGTGGTTTTGCTACTTTCCCCACTGTAGTGTGATCTTGGCGTTGGTCAATATAATTAGTATTGTATATTGTATTTGTCCCCTTCCATTACAGTTTTCTTTTTTTTTTTTTTTTTTTATCTTCCTGGCTGAGTCTTATGTTAATTTGATAGGACAGAAATAAAAAGAGGTACTTTTATAAGCTGTTGAAGCCAGAACATTTGCCTTCTGCTTTAATTGGCTGAAATACTCATACATAATGGAAATGGTTGTACATAATAATGGTACTTCAGCTGCCTGAGGTTATCTGCCCTTGAGAACAGCTTTTTTCTTCAGAAAAAGTATTTCAAAAGATATGTGCTTGAAAGGGATGGCATGTTTCAAAACATTATTGACCAATTTCAGCTCATATTTTGTAAATGTTTTCCAGCCTGGAAGAGAGAAATCACTTGCATTGGTTGTATCATTCTGGGATTCTGTCTCTCTCTCTTTCTCCATCTTTTTCTTCTTTTTCTGATCTGAAAAGACAATTCCTCAGATGATGATAATAATAATAATTAATAATAATAATAATAATAATAATAATAATAATAATACATGTTAAAACCAGTGAACATTTTATTTCAAGGTGAGTAACTATTTCCATGGAGATATGTAAGTGTTAGATGCAGACATTAAGTATATTTTAAAGCGACCATGTCTGCACTGATAAAGATGAATCATGCAAAGGGGTTGTGAGTAAGAAGTAACATGGGAAGTTTTCAATTTTTTTTTCTTTCTTGTTTATTGTCCATGTGTGCTAATTCTGTTCTTTAAACTTTGGATATACTGTAAAGCATATAGTCTTTAAAGTACTGGAGCATATTTACAATCCAGATTTGTAGCACTTAGTATAAAGTATGTGACAGAGAATTTTGATTATTTATTACTTTCATGATGTACAGTTACTTGATCCTTTAATCTATGAAAGTTTCTTCAAGGTCCTGAAGTTCATGTTTTTTTTTTTATTTTAACTACAGGTACATAGCATATGTTTGTGACCTAGTTTCTGAGAAGCCCACACTTCCGCACTGTAAGTCCGTTATTCTTAAGGCAGTCACAATGAGCCCAGTGCCCTTTTTCAATAAACAGAGGAATGGCTGCCGACCATTTTGCGACATTTTTATTGGAGAAACAAGAATATTTACAACAGCACAGGACTATGAAAGAATGAGGTAAGACACTTCACTTTCGTTACTGCCTCATCATAGCAATGGATATAGTCAAAGTCAAAGTCAAAGAAAACTTTATTGTCATTCAGAAGTACACAGCAGTGTACCCGAACGAAATTACAATGCTTTGTTCTCAATGCAGGAAACAGTTGCACATATAGACAGAGAAAAATTAATAAAATATCACAATAGAAATTTAATAAGTAGCAATTAGTAAGTAAAGTAGGACAGCAACTAATATGGAAAATATTTCCATTTAGAATGGGTGACCACTTTTCAAACATTATAATTTGCAATGTCTTGATTTCTAGACTGCTTAATGTCATTAAATCTTGTAATACATTTCAAAAGTATTTTATGCAGAATATATTATTTAAGTATGTGCTTCTTTTTGTGTTTTAAAGAGAATGCAGAGTGCAAGAAGGAAAAGTTGTCATTCCCCTTGGAATAAGCGCTCATGGGGATGTAGTTGTTTCAGTGCATCATATGAGGTCAACAATTGCAGGAAGAATTCAAGCAAAGGTAAGCAGTATATTTCTATTTATTCACAGTCACAACATAGATTAAAACATTTTTAACAAGAAAAAATGAGAAATACATCTGCAGATGGATTTGTGAGTTTATCAACACACTTGTATTACACAAAACATGTTTTTTAAGAAATTCTAACAAAGCACCTTTTTAATGAAGTACTTATTTTTAGACATCACATGAGCTGGACAACAAAAACATTAATTAGAGTTTATATAAGGTAATACCATCAATTCAACCAGTCATTTAAGTTGCAGATATATTAATGTCTCATAAAAATGTTTTGTTAAGCAAGCATATTTTCTTTGAGAGGGTGTAGAGTAGACTACTATAATGGGAATACTGTAGGGTTTTCAGTACAACTATGTCTGTCTTCTGGTCTAACTTATTTGAATTTGAATGCAGTAAGAGCTTGGTGTACAACCAAAAATATTTTAATGCATTCATCCAGCATTAGAACTGATGATGTAAGCAGGACAGCTATAGAGTTCTAATGATAATGATGTTGGCCGGATGTTAATAAATGTTAGCAACATTGCTTATGTTACCAGAAATGTATCACTGATCTTCCTGAGACATGACATTTTATTTGTTAATATATGTGTGTGTATGTATTAGATGTACAAAGGTAAGTGTTAGTAGTTATAGTCATGCCATATGTAGAGGGAAGGCTGGCTAAGTTAACACTCAAATGTCTAAACCCTGACTGGAATTTATAAAACCTTACACCCCTACTTCATGCCATATTACTAGAATCATGTACCTTACTCCCATGCAACTCAGTTTATTCATGTTTCCTTTTTTTCTGAGATTTTACTAGTTTTCATTGGTATTGTAAAACAGTCTTCATTTGTGATAAGAAAGCAACTGTAAAACAATACTTTTTTATGAATATTTGCATATAGTTTCATAGGTTCATAGGTAGGTACTAGGCTATCTGCCCAAGGGCCTACGTAAGCCTAGCCAACAAGGTTCCCTGGCTTACGCCACCCAAGAAAGTTATTTTCCTATGCCACCATTGAACAGAGACACAGAAGTGATCCTCAGGGTGTATTTCCTATTTCCCATCCACTCATCAAGATTTTTCTTGAAGAGTGCTAATGAAGAACTTTGCTTGACATAGATGGGTAGCCTGTTCCAGAGTATGGGAAGTCTCTGGGACAGGAATCTATCCCTCCAGCATGTCCTGTTTATTATGGTGACAAGGTTTAGGTCCCTAGAGCATGTAGCTCAGAGGGATTGGGATTTCTTTAGGTGTAGCATGTCCAACAGCTCTGGGGTTGACATAGCTTTATATGTTAGGCAGAGATCACCTTGGAGTAGGCAATATGCTATGGAGTAAAGCTGGAGTTTTTTGAGGCGGTTAGTGTACGGCATTTGTTTGAGGCCAGTAATTCTCTTTCCGAGGTACTAGTAATCCTCTTTGTGAGGTACTAGTAATCCTCTTTGTGAGGTACTATTAAAAATTATTAAAAAATCTAACAGGTCAAGTTGGATAAAAATTCCTTATTTTGTTATTTGTCAGGAGCTGAACAACTTTGGCATTTAAATCAATCAACTTCATTTACACCTATTTATCTACACTGACACACACACACACACACACACACACACACACACACACACACACACACACATATATATATACATATATATATATATATATATATATATATATACAGGGGTCTACTTCAAAACAACGAAAGACCACATTACTGAAAATGAAATCACAAAGACGACATTGCCAAGCCTGGCTATCACGAATGGTCAGAATGCCAAAGGATTTCACAGGGTAAGTATCTGGTTGGCCACCATCTAACAATGAAACACACCGCACTATCTCAAACCCTCCCAGGTGGGGGGGCTACACCCCCCACACTCCCACCCCCCCAACTAAATATACCAACTCCGGGATTGCACTACAGTGGGGAAAAGGGCAACATTCCTATTGTTGGTCGTCTGGTTACTTCCCCTGTGAAACCCTTCAGCATTCTGGTCATTCATGAAAGTCAGGTTTTGGCAATGTCATCTTCAGTAATGTAGTCTTTCATTGTTTTGAAGTAGACCCATATACACACACTCACAAAGATAGAAACACACACAAATATACTGTATATATATATATATATATATATATATATATATATATATTAGTTTTTTTAATTTATTTGCAGTTATGTTTTTAAAATAGTTGGGTAAGTGAAAAATAGATAAGTTTAAACACATTGATTTCTTTTCCTGATTCTGTACTGTTTGATTGCTTTTGTATATGAAATTACTGTCAGTTTGTCTATATTTGTGCACTGCCTGTGATTTCAAGTGCATGACTTTTTATTTTTCTCTAGAATTGTGCAGCCAGTGAATTAGGATATATAAATGATATATAAGGACAAACTCCCAGCATGGGGTGTAGAATGGCGTGCCCCACCTGCATGCAAAAATACCCTTTTTTATTTGTTTTTGTTGAGGTGAAATACTAGTTAGTTTCATCCAGCTGAAGCTTCAAGAAAATGGGACTCAATAATGTATGTGTTTAAAATTTTAAAATAAGGAGAAATGCTGATTTTTATATGACTTACCCATATTGTATCAGCTGATTGCGCTGGAGACTCCTTCTTTCATTGAACTACATCCTATTTATCAAAACTAAAATAAGGTTTTCTTTCAAGACACTCGACAGCAGGGAATGCTGTTTAAAGTGCCCTAAAGCACATATGGTACTACAGGAATGGGTGGGGGTAAACCACCAGACACCAGCATTTACACTTAAGTGCTGTAATGGTACCAACTTTAGTATGGGGATCAGGGGTGGGAGGAAGCACTACACCACTAGAGCTAACTATTACGGCTGTGAGGGTGGTTACAGGGACTGTAGTTTGTGTGTGTGTGTGTGTGTGTGTGTGTGTGTGTGTGTGTGTGTGTGTGTGTGTGTGTGTGTGTGTGTGTGTGTGTGTGTGCATGTGTGTGAGAGATGTCTGTCTGAGAGAGTGATTGGATGGGGGATTCCACTGTGTACATGAGAAGCAGGGTACTACCACAATGTGTAATTCAGTCATGACTGGCACATTGCAGTAGTACAATTCAGGAAACATGCAAATTAGACAATAATAAGGTCCAGTCTTGTTATGGCTAACTTGTTTCTGAACAAAAAAGATATATATATGCATTTGTGTGTCTCTGTGTGTGTATATATGACTACATTTAAATATATTGAAGCACAAAACATCTAACATTAACTAGTTTACAATATGTTGTGCATGTATAGCTCATTGGTATTAGAACATTATAATATCAAACAACAAAAACAAAAATCCACCACTGACATAACCATGGACTGCATAAATATACAACATTCAGAGCAATCAGCACATCCTTCACAACAAAACTGACATGCTCACAACAAAATAAAATGAAAACAATATAGTAGGACTACATGTGCACCAAAATAAATCAACAGATGCAGTAAGAGTTATATAGCAACACTAAGTGACCTTTAACAAAGGAATACAGAAGCATACTTCTAAAATTCAATGCTGTGTGTTATCATGCATTCAAATGCCATAACCTTTTCTGAAGATGATTGCAAGATTAGCAACATTTGCACTTGCACTTTAATTACATCATATTTTAGGATAATCTGATTTTTTGTTAAGAAATGTTGTAAATCCCTTTTTCTATGTCTATTAACTCTTTAACAAAAGGTGTAGAAGAATTAGAGAAAGTGCTACTTAGTTAATATATATCTATATGCTCAATACTCACAGAACCATGTCATTGTATTGTTTTAAAGTTATATACATATTTATGGATTAAGAAAAAATATATTTACTTTGTGTTTCTTCGCCAGTTTGAAATATCTAAAAGCATTTATGATTAAGAAAGTCAATAATTTTTGCAAACAATTAAAGGCTGAATAACTTGTGATTTGCAGTACTCATCACTATCATCATCATCGTCATCATATTTTTCTAAGTATCACATCAGCTCGCAACTTCTCTCAATTCAGAGCTCATTTGCCTCAGATCTGCTCTCACAGAATCCATCCATCTGTTGTCTGGACATCCTCATCTCCTCTTGCCTTCTTTCTGTCTCTCCCAAATTTGCTTTACTAAATCATCTTCTACTTTGATTCACATGTGATTAAACCACCAGAATCTGCTTCTTCGACATTTTCTGTAATAAGGAGTATATTGGCTTCTGTTCTGGTGCCTTATTTCTTCTCTAACAGTGTGCATCCTGCCATCCCTCTCATGCACTTCACTTCCATTACCTCAAACTTCATCAGCTAATTTGCCTTAATGGCCCAGGTGTCTGCCCCATGCAATGTTTTATACACTTTAGTTTTGAACTTCTTTAGTTTTTCTGTCACAAAACACCCAAGACAACTGTGCCATTTGACTACAGCACCTTTGATTCTAGCTTCAGCCTCCTCATTAAAACATCTTCTCCCTTTAACCGTACCCTCTCAGATACTTGAAGCTGTTAACCTGTTCTACTGTTTTTCCCTTCTGCCTCAGTTTTAAGCTTTCTTTGATTTCTCTCATTTGTTGTCACGACTGTTGCCTTGTCTGTGCTCAGTTTCATCCCATATGCCTTCAGTTTTGCATTCCAGTCCCATATGACTTAATGACATTCCAGTTCAAAGTCTGCTTCTAGTACGTTATGAGCTACATACAGCAGATTTGTTGGTCTACCTCCTCTAATATGATTACTGATGTAGTTCATTGCCTTGAATAGCTGGTGCAGAATGTTTGATGCCTACAACTAGTTTACTCCAAAGATGATATTAATTTATTTTTTGAAAGTTAAGAATTATAATATTTTCTAAGAAATTCTAATATTATATAATATAAATTCAAAAGATGCTACTGAACTACTAAGATGCCAAATGCAATTATGGCAAGTTGAACAGTATGAAAAATAAGTATGGATTCATTATGGAAAAATGGTAAATCATGAAAGTGACAGTGATTTACGGCAGCAGTTTCAGAAAATGTCCAAAGTTAGGGTATATTGATTGAATATGTACACAGTGATGCAATAAACACAAGACCCTAGCTAAAGTACACGAGGAGTAAATTGTGTATGAACGGGATGTGGTGCCAGGGCTGATGCAAGAGTAATGAATACAGATTTAAAAATACTGTGGATTTTTTTCTGCTCTCTTTCTTATTTCCTGTTGGTCTCCACTTGTGTTTAAACTTTGATATTTTCTTGTAAATTTATAATGGGATAAAAACAAAGGAAATGAATGAATCTGTTTGAAAAATATAACCTCTTGGATCTCTTATGCTAGCAGGTCATAAATGCAATCAATGTCCACTTCAAAGAAATAGCTGACTAGAACTGTGAAAGGATAGCAGACATTAAAAATGCAAACAGCTAAGAAATGTATGTTGATGTGCTGTGTATCGGTACTGTCTGTTGTTTCATGATGTGTGTAATTAAGCCCCTGACTTTACAGGTCACAGAACTTTAGTTACTTTTAATGTGGGAGAGCAAAGCAACTTAGAATAAGCTGATATAATATTTTCCTCAAAAAAACAATGTAATAGTTTGTGGGGAACACAACTATGGACCTGAAATGTATATAAATATTTGAGCCTGGTCTTTGTTCTGCCTTGTTTTTCCTTGGAAAATATTAAAGTGACCACATCTCTGTAAATTTTCTGTTTGCAGTTTCTACCTGTTACTTCTTGGAACTTACAGCAGTAAAGGGTTCAGTAATCTTAAGCTATAGTTATATTTATTTATGTAGCTTAGGTAGGTTTTTTCCCTTATGTGTTTATCTGAATGTTATTTTCTTTTCCCATTTGTGATTCTGAATTCCTTTTCATATTTAATCTGTAATTGCAATATTTGCTTTATTGTTTAGGTAAAGATAATTTATTCATGCTTAAGCTCCTGTGGCTGATCTTTTTTAATATGTATGCAGTATTGCTCTTTATTATCTGAGAGAAGAGATATGATTTATCACAATTATGGGCTGTGGCACCTAGCTCCATTTAACCTGGTTTTCACCTACTGCCAGGGAGAATACTAAGGTATGTGATTTTGTATTTGTCTTAATGAAGACTAGCAGGTAATTAGACATCCCCAGCCATTTCAGGGTGCTGGCAATACTACCAGGCCAGGATGAAAGCTGTTGAGAATTGGAAAGACCTGACAACCTTCTAGGAGAAGTGTGTGTGTGTGTGTGTGTGTGTGTGTGTGTGTGTGTGTGTGTGTGTGTGTGTGTGTGTGTGTGTGTGTATGTGTGTGTGTGTGTGTGTGTGAAATAACTTGTGTGAAAGGTAGCTACTGTGGGTAAGGCACACTGGAAGACACTGTTCATAGGTTCATAGGATATATATATTATAATATAACTACTATCCTTTGTTTTTTTTTTTAAGCCCACACCCCCCCCCCCAGATCAAACCAAAACACCTGTGTGTTGTAAAGGTAAACACCTTAACCATTATGCCATCTTCCCACCCAGAGGAAGAGTGGTAACAAAGGGGCCTGGTATACTAAGTCAAACACTCCACTCTCAAGGTGACCTGTGTGCACTCTAATCTGGGGGGGGGGGGGGAGGTGAATGTTGAAAGCTCATACCCAGGACAGTAATGCATATTTCTTTTATGCTGTTAAGTTCAGGTAGCATTTTGCGAATTCATTACTGAGTTAGGCTTCTGTGCAGTTTTTTTTATTTTAGCTTGCAGAGTATCTGTAGTGTAACATGAAATAGCATTTCTCTTGTGCCAACAAGGACTTTCTTTCTATATGTGTTGGCAGTGTGCCTCACTATTCCTCATATATTTTGTTGGTATTGGTAGATTCTACCTCAACCATACCATTGGACATTGCATTTTGGTGGCAATGACCCTTTTCATCATAGTGGACAATACAAGTAATATGTTTTAGATGAAGCCAACTCCTTGAAGAAGAGGATAGAGTTCTGACAATGTAACTGGTGATATAAGTTTGAATAGCAGCTTGAGTACCTGTATGAGCTAGCAGGGGATGTTGGGAGTGGCTCATCCATCCTAGGGCGGAGGGAGGTAGCTTTTGCTCATCACATGGTTGACATCTAGCGGGAGCACTAGGTGTCTAACTGTGGAGTTTGAAGCTGGTGATCATGCGGTGAGCCAAGGGGAATTCAGCATGCAAAGGCACAGTTCCACTTCTAGTGTAGCTATAGAGGAGCTCAGAAGAGTTGCTACAGGTCAGGAAAGAGGTCTGCTGTGGGAGAGAGTAGGTTACTCCACAGGACCAACAAATCTGGCCCATTACCTACCAAGCAACTCTCACTGTTAGTTGTCAGGTGGGCTCAAGTAGGATTCCTGGGTAGGAACCAATGTACTTGAGGGCTCACACCTGTTCAGAAATTCCAGTCTTCCTCAGCTGTGGAACAATCTGGAAAAAGAAAGTGATACTGTTGTGCAGCAGGATATACAGTATTTGGAGATGCACAAAGTGACTGCAAAGTACTTAATAAATATTTGTTACCCCAGAGCAAAGAGGGGTGAAAATGGGAACGGTGCTACATACTGATATAGCAGCATTTATTATTTCCATTAGTGCATAAAAATACTTCTATGTTTCTACACAGGCCACTGAATAAAAAGTGGTTGCTGTTTAGATATCTGAATAAGAAACTGATTGTGCTGGTACAGTCAAGATACCAGCAATGTAACTTAAGTAAACTACAGATAACTGGCTTTACATATATGAAGTCAAGCTGAATAAACACTGTTTAAATAAGAAAAATGGATTTGGGCTGATATTTCTTTTATACCTTTCATGGACATCGCTATATGGTGGCCATATGATCACCAGTTATCTCACAGTATGATGCATGGATGTAGTAAAACCAAACCTTAGAACATGCATGGCTCTGCAGAAGTCATACTTGACACTATCAGATCTGTGTTAGTAAACATGGAGAACACTGAGCAAGCCAGCTAGGTGACCATTGAGACTAACGTCAGATATTTTGTCTTATGAAAGTAGTATCATTTTATCAAATGTGTTTCTGAGCATGGAAAAGTGCACTATGATTGCCTCAGGACAGTGATAATAGTTAACCCAAGTAAAAATGAATACAACACAGCATTATTACAAGTATGCAACAGTATAAGTCAAAATATAAAAGAAATTGTTGTAAAGCAATGTCTCCAAACATTGCTGAGATATCTGAATGTGAGGGGTAGACTGGCTCTAGTGAGATCAAATATCATATGAGCATATGTAGACACTACATTACAAGATTAATGCAAACACATGAATGATCTGACCAAGGCCCAATGATTCTGTACCTTTGTTCCCACCATGATAGATGATACCTGATATACATCCAGACTTATGGTGGACAGAAGACTCTTTTCCATGTTTGTGCATGCAAGACTTGTTTGTCTGGTGAAACCAGTGGTCCCTAGATAGTAACATTTTTTCAAGTCATTTGATCCGTTTATGCTGGCCTTAGATGCAAAATCTGCTGGACACCAAAAATGCTCATAGCTGCTGTTAGTGCCAGAAGAATTCTCTGCAACAAAACATTTGTAAAGTAGATGAGGAAGAAAATTGTATTTTGAACAACAAAATGATGATATTATACCACGTAGGGAAAGTTTCCCAGTCAAGGGCTGTAATATGTGGTACAACAACAAAAGTTGTAAATAAATAAATATTTATTAGTAATCCCAGTTAAGATTTTTCCTCTCCTTTTGGCTTTTCACAGTTGAATATTAGCTGAACCCAGTGGATATTTACTGGGCTGTCCTAATTCCCCCAGACTTAGTCTAACCCATGAGTTAAGTTAGATGATTAGGGTGCCTGCAGCACAGCCATATTGCTGCCAAGTAGAGCTTTTTTTTCTATGCCCTAACTTCCCCTCTTCTTATGTGCACTTGTAATGTACTGGGCCAGACATGCAATGGGGTATGCTGGCTTATTGTTCCACCTTCAGAGTGACTCAGCTAATGCCCTTGCCACCCTAATGGCAATGTAATGCCCCCCCTCGTTTGTCCCCAGACCCTGGTAGGGATCAACTATGTGGCACGTCTGAGTACCTACCCTCTACATGTGGAAGGGCATGCCCATCCTTACCTTGCCAGTAACACAGATGCTCAAGTTGCTAAACAATCCTGCACCATCTGGGACACTCTGCACTTCATCCACTTACACTATGGTGCTGGGAGATATTCCCCCTTAAAATATGCTTCAATGATAAAAGTTGTCTGTAAGTATAAATGCATATCAATAATTTAGTATTCGGTCACCACTACTCTACAGTGTTCACATTACAGAGGTATTGTGTCTGCAATATAAGAACATTTATTCATCAATGGCATGTTTCACATTTATGCTTACTGCAGCATTAAATGTACAGAGTGATTACTTCCCAGACTACCAGAATAAGGGTGGAAGAAGTGTATCTTATGCAAGTGCTACTGTGGAAACACTAGACATGTGCATGAAGAAGTGTCTCCATGGCTGGACAGCCTGCTGTATGTATAAACAAGTAAATATGCACAAATGCTATCTCTACCGTTTGCAGTGCTATTATGTTATAGATTCTGTGATCCAGAGTAGTGTCTAAGACAAAAGAATCATATGGATCTATTTCCATAGCATTGTCTTATATCTTCAGTTTCTTTAGACAGAAACAACTCTCAGTAATTGCAGCTTTCTTATGTTTTGAAGCATAGCAATGTTGCCTGCTCTAATGGTGAAATGCTTGCAAGTCACTATGGATTTTGAGCTAATATACCACTTTACTGTAATAATTCTAGTGATACCTTAAAGAGAGAGGCCAGTAAGAGGTTTTGTACTCATATTTTTTTCTGTTTTACCTAGAATTTTTCAGCCTGAGTATACATTTTAAAAATTACTTTTAGTCTGTAAACTGAAGGGATGAATATTTTGATCAAACTTTCTCACTACTTCTTTGCTGCTTGCTTGAATGGTTTTGATTTGCATGAAGTTATTTCACACAAGTATGTGATCTATAGTGATGTCACAAGTATGTGATCTATAGTGATGTCACAAGTATGTGATCTATAGTGATGTCACAAGTATGTGATCTATAGTGATGTCATTATTTACATTATTCAGCAAACAGCTATGATCATATTCTAAAGAGTAGCAAGTGAAGAGGTCTCTGTAAACACAGAGGTCCACATCAAAGTTAGAAACTACATCTACAACAATAATATGAATGTTCATAAACATTTGGTGTGACTATAGTTCATTCGTCCATGGGACTGACAATCTTCTTGTTATAATTCTGCCTTGCAACAATACCAGGGTAAATGATCAACTCCTTAGTGTATGTCTGTTTTACTGTGTAGTGTGCACTGCAATATAAAAGAATGAAAACATGCATTTTAGGGGAGAACTTATGTTTCATAGCTGCCTGCCATAAGTTTTAAAGGCATGGCCATGGTGATGAAATGTAGTGGGCATACTAAGTTTTGCCAGTTCTGAAATTCTTTCATCTAGCTCAACTTTTACAGTGCCGGAGAACCATGCTCAAACAATTAACTAAGAACAAGAGGGCAAATGGGGAGGAGAAGGGCACTAAGTCATAAGCATATGAACGAAGATGAAGAGGAGGAAGCCCACAAATATGAAAAAAAAATCATCTATTTCAGTTAACTTTTAAGAGCAAGGCTATGGTGAATAAGTGTAGAAAGGACACATAAATGATGCTGAAGTTATAAATTTGGATTTCACCTGTACACTTTGGCAAGATTTAGTATTTTTATATAAAAGACTAAATTGTTCCATGTAACACTATGAAAAGGTTTACTTTCAGTGCTGCTAAGTTGTTTTAACTTTTTGTGTATCCTAAAAGTAAGGGCCTAATGACCTTTGACTCTCAGCATGTTCATTTTGCCATGACTTATTAAGCCATGGAGAATTATGAATGGCTGCAATACAGTCTCATGAAATCTCTAACTCACCATCCTTTACTGCAGTCAAAAACAGGGTCCAAAATCAGTATGATAATGACACTACAGTAAACACAGTAGATTATTTCATTCTGTTATTGCTGGGGAGGCTGTCTTGTACATGGGGAATTCATTCTTGCCCACTTTGCATGCCCTCCAACTGACCATCTACTGCTCTGAATCCAGTCCTGTTGACCCATTTTATCTTGGTATTCTTGGTATTACCTCCCAGGACTAGCACCATATCAGTACTGGACTGGGGAAGGTGGTGGCTCAGAGTAGCACAGATCAGCTAGTAGCATCACAGATACTCTTCTAAATGGTAGGGTTTTTTGTGTGTTCTAACTGCAACTGATGTCATGGATGTCACCACATGTAATATCAATTAGCTCCAACCACCCCTACCCCCATGCTGGTTATGGAATATTCTTTATACAAAAACACGGTGTGCTTTTATGGCTGCTACGAGTTTTCACTTCTTTCCCTTTCTGTTTCAGATGTAAAATGCTTCATGCATTTTCAGCTGTATTGTATACCTAGTAATGCTAAAACTGCCAGTAAGGAATTTTAACCTCCATCAGACAGTTTCTGTACTTAATTTAATTAGCAATATTTGTAATGGCACTGTCTCTTTAAGACCGATAATAAAAAAAGTAGCAAGTCTAAAATGGTTTTTCCTAAAACTCCCACTGAGAACATCCAGCGTAATCTCAGTACAAAGCACATGAGGCTCCAGTTTTGCATACTAAAAACTGACTACGGTAATGTTATGCTACAGTAGTAATAAGAATATTAACAATTCTGCTTTGAAAAATACATGCAGAACTAGTACAACACAATGTCTTGAAACATGCACGGTATAACCAAGCCTAACCATGAAGAAGCAGTCAATTAGGGACTGGGCCTTGCATTAATGTTTTCACAAAACAAGTGGATTACTGTGAAAAATAAAGCCTGTTAACTGAGCTATATGGACAGTAAATATGTGTTTGATATGTACACAGACCAGTTCTAACAGAGCTCTATTGACAGTAAATATGTGTTTGATATGTACACAGACCATTTCTAACATATATCCTTGTTTATTTATTAAGAAGTCTTTAGAACTACACTGTTGAAGGTCCTAGGTTAGAATCAAAGCCACTCTGTACAAATGTTCTTGTTCTCCCTGCATTACCATAAGCAAACCTTTATATGCTACAAAGGCATTGTTGTGTTACCTAGTAAGTTAACAACAACCTGGTAGGACCGTACCTGAAATAAATGACAAATTAATATTGGAATTCCCAATCAAGCTTTAGTAATATAATAAACTAAGGTGCAGTGATCTACACTGTCCATATATTGCATTGCATTAATTATACCTGATCCCTGCCTTCCCTTTAACTTCAATGGCTGAATGAATAACTATCACTACAATGCTTGGGTGATTCTCCTATAGCACTGGTGTTGCAGCTTGCAACAAAGAAAAGGTATAAGCCTCAAGCTTCCACAGACACTGTTCTTGTCCTTTCCTTCTTAGCATTATTGTGCCAAGCTATATGTTAAGATAGCTACATGAAAACTCTGAGAGACCTTATCTCATATTGTTAAGAAGGCTGTCTGCTACTTAATATTGTAGCAGCATTATACTGGCTGACAGATAGTACTGCTTCCTGCCACTGTTTGTTGTGAAAAAATATGAGAAGAGACCCCTCAAGAGTGTCTCACTGCATTTGTGTTGTTATTTAATTTTGTGGCTAAGTACAAAATATTTACAGAATCTGATTGTTATTGTGATTTTCTTTCTCTAAATTTTAGAAATATTATGCTTTTGTATGATATAATTGTTTTTTAAAGACTGTACTATTCTGAATCCCAATTCAAAATGTCATGTGGCTGAAAGATGCTTCTGACCACCAATGGCGATCAGTTATTATGAAGTAGATAACTAGCACATCATTTATCCATCAATATTAACATGCTCATAATGTGCTGTTTAAAAAGTGCTGGTGTAACTTAGTACCTACATTAGTAAGACAGAGCCCATTGGCTATGACAGCAAATAATGACATAGCACTTATCACTGTGCTATAGGCAGTAAGCTACAGGAGTGTGCTTCTGTGACAACAGAATTACTGCAGCAGTATCGCATTACTCAGTAGATGTATGTATAAATAACAAAGCTTATTGTGTAGGAGAAACATTTTCCTAACTACTTATGTCTGTGACCTGATGCCATTGTATACAAAATAAATAAGAAATAAAGAAAGAAACCAATACTTATATGCACACCATAAAAAGGGATTACTCAGCAACGTAACACAAGTAAATAGCACTGAAGATTCTATGACTAATACAGACTAAGCACTAAAAGCTATACATCTGTTTTTACAGGGTTTATATCATTCAAATATTCACAGGTATGGTTAAACAAATGCAGGGATTTGTTAGAACAGACTTGCTGGCAGCTTGCTGTTTGCTCCTGAATTGTTGTGTTATCCAGAATCCACAAACTCATTCACTTTCACTCTGTATGTCAGTTGGTCTCTCTTTACACACACACACACACACACACACACACACACACACACACACACACACACACACTCTCTCACACAAAAACATGCATTTATGTGCGTGGCCTGTGTGCTTGCCTTATTTACACATTTAGAATTTCATTCCCTTGTTTCGTGTTTTAGTAATTGTTTTGCATGCTTTTCTGGAAAACCATGCCTTTCAAACCTTGAACTACTGCCACTATCCTTTTGCCTCCCATCATTGGAGCATTGGCAATGTCCTGCACAGCTGTCACTTAGGTAGACATGGAAGTGTTTCTGTTTAAGACCCCAACTCATATCCTTTGGTAAGGGACATGTGACCCTGTCATTACAGGGCCAGTATACCTTCTCATACACATGCTCACATCCTTGCATTTGTTAATGGAGGCTACCACAAATCAACCACATTATAGTTTGATGAGACAAACACACATCTCAGGAATGCCTCAATCATTGCTGCCCTCCTTAGAAAGATAGTGGCGTAGAACAGCTCAGTACCACCATTACCCTCCCCCAAACCAGCTCCAGCAAGTGATCAAGCCACTGGCTAAACATGGATCACAGGAGTCATAACCAGAGCTGTCATCCCTCTATAAATGAACCTGGGTTATCCTTTAATACGTTTTGTAAAGTTTGGAAAAGGGACTGAAGGAGATGAAGTGGAGTAAGTAAAGAGTGTTAAGTGTCAATTTAAGAACATTATCTCAGATCTAGATTGTTTTAAATATAAAAGATTATGACTGGGTCTCTGGTCATAACCAAACTGTTATATGTTTAAACATGCATGTCAAGAAAATCACCTTGAAAGTTTTGCTTCATTCTGCTCTCAAAGTAAAATCTTGACATCTGTTTTGAGAATTTATAACCACTCATTTTGTTCAGTCATAATGCATTATACTAGCACTTAAAGAAATCCAGAGGGAGAGAGAGAAAGAGAGAAAGAAAGAAAGAAAGAAAGAAAGAAAGAAAGAAAAAGTGTTTAGGAACGCTACGTATTTTAAAGTTTTTTAAGATGTAATGCAATTAGTGCTGTAACACAATTCTTTGCAGTAGATGGAGTTTTAACTGCTCTAATGTATTACAAAACACACATAAACGCACAAGTGCATCCTACCACACAAACACAAAGAAAGAACCTATAGGTACATGAAGTGTTTTACAGCTTTGAAAGCTGTTAAACGCTCTCTCACTGGCAGTAGCCTGGAGGGAAATGTATTTTTTGTCTGTCAAAAGCTGTAATACACATCGCTCTGACACACACGCGCACACACACACACACACACACACACACACACACACACACACACACACACACACACACACACACACACACCATTCATAGGCATGCAGGCCCGGAGACCATTAAGGAACCCAACACAAATTCCAAATTGCCTCAAATCATTATCTAGTAAATAACTTGCTTAAGGTCACACAATAGGCAAATGAAAGTAAAAAGATTCAAAATCTGTACCCTGGGCATACACAGCTGCTCACTAATAAGTCAGAGCTTTAGTCCTCTGCACTAACTACCAGCATTCAGTGTACTACAGCTTTTAAAGCTGCTCACTAATAAGTCAGAGCTTTAGTCCTCTGCACTATCCGCACTCAGTGTACTAAAGCTTTTAAACCTGCTCACTAAGTCAGAGCTTTAGTCCTCTGCACTATCAGCACTCAGTGTACCTCAGCTTTTAAAACTGCTCACTAATAAGTCAGAGCTTTAGTCCTCTGCACTATCAGCACTCACTGTACTACAGCTTTTAAAGCTGTTCACTAATAAGTCAGAGCTTTAGTCCCCTGGACTACCAGCACTCTGTGTACTACAGCTTTTAAAGCTATTTCTGCTTCCTATCAATGTTCAGTGGTGGCCACTATATATGCTCTACCATAAGACTAGAATGTAACAGTGCTGAAATGTGTTTAATATCTCTCTTACATCAAAAAGATACTTAATATGTTTTTCTTATTCCAGTTTTGATGACTAATCCATGATACGTCATGTACTACAATTAAAAGTGTCATACCTCTTCACAGACTTGGGTAAAACTCATTTATATTTCAAAACTGTATGCAGTTATTTTTTACAGTTTTTTTTAAACTGAGGTAGTCTTTCTGAGCTGATAAACCTTTTCAGAGAAGGCCTGTGGAGAAACATTCCAAAGCAATGGCCATTATATCTTACAGAGGAAATGTTAATGAAGAGATTATAATCAATAATAACCAAAGTAATGGATGGGAGAAATAAGTGAAAAAGCATTCTTGTAGTGAAATATGTAAGTTAGGAGTGAACGGGAGGAAGCCATTGCTATAAGACAATTAAGTACTTGCTGTATTGAGCAATATAATGTGATTTTTTTTTCCTCTTGCTTTTTAACATTGGATAAGTCTTAAATTTTGCTAGAAATGCATTGAACCTTAGTTTTGATTGCATGATAAATATAATAGAGTTTGGTTTGTATAGAATGTTGTGTATTATTTATGATGTTATTGTGTAAGAACACCTGTTAAGAGCAGTTGTGTGATGTGTCCTATGTGGGGGAGTTGCGGAGAATTTCCCCAGTATGCAGTTTTGTTTTAAGGCTGTTTAAATTTGTATAAAAATAGTTTTGCATGTTTGTAAAGGCAGTTGTATAATGCAGGAGGTATCGAAGTAGGAGAGTTTGAGCAGCTGCTAGTAATGTGTCTTCTGTTAGGCAGAGTTAAAACTTCCATAGCTTTCTTAGTTGTTTTTTTTTTTTTCTTTCTTTTGATGGAATAGTGCACACAGGTCAAATGAGACTAGAAATGTATTTTCCATTCTCAGGTTCTTCCATGGTGATATAAAACATTATGTTACAGCACTGTTTTTAAAGCCAGACCAGACAATAAGGTGGAAGCAAGTGAAACTAGTAAGCATTATAATAAAATACCAATTATACAATGACTGTCCATTAATATTCTAAAATGAGCATGCTGATTGGCCAGCCAACCAGCGTGCCCGTTGTAAATCCGAGAATATACCAACGGAAAAAAGTCCGGTCACACAGACTTTTTTCCATTGTTATATTCTCCATGTTTTATTTATTTTTTTTAATAAAAATAAAAAAATAAATCTGTAATCCGGACTCTGGACATACGAGAGAGACAGGATGGAGAAAATACTAAGAAAATCAGGTACGTTATTTAAAACTAAAGACACATACCTGATTTTCTTTATATTTCCTCCATTCTGTCTCTCTCGTACCCCAAAAGTGTCAGAAACTTTTTTTTAAATTAAAAAAAAAAAACAGAGCAACGGAGACATTCTTTTCTCTTTTGCCTCCTTTCCAAAGCACTGATGTACTGGGTATGCATGGGAACACAAGTCCCATATGCATGCGTAGTACATAAAGAAAGGCACCAGGACATTACCAGCCGTGGAAGGACAGTACGGTGCCATTATACAAAGACATTATTTAAGAAAAGTAAGTATTTTTTTTCTTAAATAATGTCATTGTATAATAATAATAACTGACTTTGTGGTGTGGTATATTAAGATTCAACCATGGTTGGCTTTATTTAATCACACGGGCTTCACCCTCATGATTAAACCACACCAACTGTGGGTAAATCTTAATATACCACACCAACATCATTGGTTATTGCTTAAGTACATCACAATAAATGTCTTTTTATTTACACTAAGCTCCACAACCTTTGCTGCTCTACAGCATTAATGTCCAATATGGAGCACACTGAGATTACTTAATATGCAAATCAACTTACTGTATTTTGCATATGACACAGATTGACTATTAATCTTGGCCAGAGTGTTTCCCTGAAGCAAGAGGTGTGGCAGTGATAATCACCCTGAGCTACCATTAATTCAGGCAAATGTTTATTCAGGCATGTCCAAGGGTCAGCTCCCAGTGTTCTCTCCTGTCTATCTGATGAATCTGGGCATCTTGAGGCAATGTAGCAATTGCCTTATGTACACAGACAACCCTCTCCTCCTACCACCCAATACCACAACCTGTGAAAGATGCACTTATTGAGCCAAACTGGAGGTAAAGCTCTTTCCAACCAAGACTGAACTTGAGAGTCAAGAGGAGAAGGTAAACACTTGCACCACACCACACTCATCACATAGTCCCACTAAACCTACACCACCAAAATCCACACATAGAAACACAAAAACATTCGCAGAGGCTCTCAGTAATAATCTGCTCAAGCAACAGAGAAGCAACAGAGACATCCAAAGCAGAAACGCACGCAACCTCCACCCCCCACCACAACCCAAATGACACATAGCCCACAGACTGAGTGTGCCAATAAACCACAGCCCATAAGGCAAACCATCGTACCCAACACACTAGTCATAGGTAACTCTATAGTCAGGCACAATGATGTCCCACTCACCAGGCTAAACAAGCAGAAGGTTACTGTCAGCTGCCTGTCAGGTGCAAGGATCTGCCACATAACCCACGCACTCAGGTCACTCCACAACAAGTACAAATATGACTCTGTCATTGTCCATGTTGGTGTGAACGACCTGAGATGTACCTCCCTGGACTACATGAAAAGAGACATGGAAGAGCTCTCTGAACTTGTAGCCCAGGCAGGTATGACCCTAGCCCTTAGTAGCATCCTACCATTGCCCAGAATGATACCGCAGTACAAGGAAAAAATGATTGACTTCAACAATTGGCTAAGCTTCTGGTGTCATTCTAAGGGGATCCAGTATCTGTCTGCCTGGGACAACATGGTCGACAGACCACAGTGCTTTGCCAGAGATGGCCTGTACCTGTTGCCCTTGGGATTCCGGATACTGGCTAAGGCTCTTGCCACCCCTATAGTGCCTTTTTAGGCAAGGTTCAAATGACAAATTCACCACCGTAACAGGAACAGGCAAGCAAAAACTAGGGGTAATACTACTCAATGCTAGAAGTCTAAATCTCAAATGCACTCACTCGAGGCACTCCTTAAAATGGAGAACATCGATATCTATGCAGTGACTGAGACCTGGTTCAAGACTCTAGAGAGCACCCCTGCATTACCAGGCTATAACTCATACCACACTTTGTGGCCAGCTAACCTGGACCAGAACACCAAAAGTGGAGGTATGTCCATATTCATTAAGGATATCCACACCTCCAGGCTAGTTGTGCAGCATAATGCATCCAAGGTTATCCAAGTGTAGCTAACTCTGGGCAAAATTGCAATCCAAATTGTAGCTTGCTACAGATCTCCCACCATGTCCCAAGATTCCCACTCCTCTTTTCTTGATATACTGGAAAATATTAGGTTCAACCAAACACCCTAATAATGGGCGATTTCAACTACCCCACCATTAACTGGGAAAACTACTCATGTACCAACTCCTTCTCTCAACACTTTCTGGAATTCATAAATTCCAATGCCCTGGATCAACTTATCCACACCCCACCAGGGGCATCAATATCCTAGACCTAGTCATTACCAACATGAGTGACCGGTGTTCCACACCTGAAATCAACTCCTCATTGGTTAGATCCGACCATAAGCTAATCACCCTAGATATCCGCATCCCGCCCCCACCCACCATTAAGGAAACCATGGTAAAACATTTCTCCAAAGCCAACTTCATGCTTCTTAAGACAGAAGTGGCAAACTTCATGACACCCATGCAGATGGACAATACAGTTATGACTGCTGAATCCTACACAAATGCACTCTATAAGCACTTACACGAGTGCACGGATCATGCTATCCCAAACAGAACCAAGATGCTATCCTCCAAAAAAAGGAAGCCAATCTGGTGGTCCTCTGCCATAAACAAACTCTACAACAGAAGGAAGAAACTGTTGCAAAAGAGAGTAAAATCCCATGAGTGGAGGAGTTCCCTGGTCAGCCTCAGTAAGAATCTGAGATCCCTTATAAGATCCTCCAAAGCTAGCTAGGAAAACAAAATCACCACTGATTTTAAGGGCAGCCACAAAGCATTCTATAGCTATGTAAAGAATCTCAATGCTAACACCCAGATCTGCTCTGAGTTACAGCACAATGGCACGAAAATTGCAGAACCAACTTATATTTCCAACATCCTGGCAGATAGGTTCAGTGCTAACTTTACCCCCCTCTCACTCCCTAAAGGGCCCATATCTATACAGGAAAAATTCAGCGTCCCTGTAATCACATCTATGCAGGTAAAAGCTGCACTCTCTAAAAGCAAAAACATAGCATCCATGGGACTGGACAACATCCCAGGCTGCGTTTTACACGAACTTCAGAATGAACTGGCTCCCCACCTAAGCACCATGTTCAATCATAGTCTCACGTCAGGCTTTGTGCCCACTGAATGGCACACAGCAACAGTTATCCCACTCCACAAAGGGGGAGCCACCACTGATCCTGGGAACTATCACCCTATTAGCCTGACAAGCATGGTCTGCAAGGTCATTGAACGTATCATCATGAAACTCATAAACAAAGACATTGGTAACCTCCAAACTCTGGACTCCACCCAGTTCAGGTTTATGAAAGGCAGATCATGCCTTCTGAACCTAATCAACTTCTTTGAAGCAGTCACCAAAGCTGTAGACAAAGGTAAGGTGGGTCACACAGCCTATCTTGACCTTGCCAAGGCTTTCACCACCATCCCCCCATTCTGGAATTATAGCTAAACTCACTAAACTAGGTATAAATCCCTATGTCACAAGATGGGTTGCCAACTGGCTCACTGACAGAAACCACGCTGTAAAAGTTGCAGACTCCAAATCTAACTTCAAACCAGTGACAAGAGGAGTACCACAGGGTTCAGTCCTGGGCCCTCTCCTGTTTGGTATCTACTTCTCTGAAGTGCAGGCTAACACAGAAGGCCTCTGGCTAATGAAGTTCACAGATTACTGCAAACTAGTAACCATAGTCGAGTCCCCAAATGATGTGGACATCCTACAGAAGGGTCTCACTGAGACAGATGCCTGGTGTCAGAGGCATGGCCTCAAGCTCAGTGCCAAAAAGTGCATTGTCATCCCCTTTGGTAAAAACTCTGTACCCATGAACTACCACATAACCGGCACTCTGCTTAATGCCAAATGTGTGATAAGAGACCTTGGGACCCAGGTGGACAGTAGTCTCTCCTTTGACAATCACATCGACATAGTAGTCAGGAAATCCTTCTGTGTGGCACACCTCATCACAAAAGGGTTCTCATCCAGGAAAAAAGAGGTCATTGTTCCCCTCTACTCTGCACTCATTAGACCCATTATAGAGTACAACGCCCCTTTTGTAATATACCTCACAAGACATCTGCTGCAGCTGGAAAGGCAACAGAAGTACCTTACAAAGAGGATTACTGGCCTCAAACAGATGCCCTACACTGACCGTCTCAAAAAACTCCAACTTTACTCTGTAGCATATCGCCTACTCCGAGGAGATCTCTGTCTAACATATAAAGCTATGTTAAACCCAGAGCTGTTAGACATGCTACACCTAAAGAAATCCCAATCCCTTCGAGCTGCATGTTCTAGGGACCTAAACCTTGTCACCACAATAAACAGGACATGCTGGAGGGATAGAGTCCTGTTCCAGAGACTTCCTATACTCTGGAACAAGCTACCCATCTATGTCAAGCAAAGTTCCTCATTAGCACTCTTCAAGAAAAATCTCAATGAGTGGGATGGGAAATAGGAAATACACCCCGGGGATCACTTCTGTGGCTCTGATCAAGAGGGGAACAGGAAATTAACTTTCTTGGGTGGCATAAGCCAGGGGATCTTGTTGGCTAGGCTTACTTAGGTCCTTGGGCCGATACCCTAGTACCTACCTATGAACCTAAGTGGAACCTGGTTTATCATCTCATTCAAAGAAGGCACTTCAGGAGTCCAAACCCTCTTTATGTTGCATTAAAGTATATGTACTGTAAACTAAATTCAAGCATTTGTTGTGAAAAAAAAATCCACTGTCTTTTCATCTTTCTGCTATCACAGTAGGTTTGTGTTCTGTTTCACCACTGACTCTCTTAATTTTCATTTTTGCTTAAGTGCTACTTTGAACATTCAAATTTAATTGAATATTCTTTGGTGAAAGCAGTATAAATTGATCCAGGTATGACATAATTATGCCTAGATTAGTTCTTTCAGCTGTTGCTATAGCAAAGTGACTTTGCTCTGTTTAGTTCTCTTCTGCATTGTCTTCCTTTACTTGATTCTAAGAAGGTATTATCTTAGCCATGACATTACTGTTTATTTTTTTCCTTTTCTTTCAGAAAAATTTCTTTACATGGTTTAGGTTGCTGCTTTATTTCTTAGTTTTCCCATATATACAGATTTTACAATCACCCATCCTACATATCTTCATATAGGCTTTAGTCTTTCAGTTGCAATTAATAAATATTGCTAATAAAGTTGTGTTTATGGAAGCTTAATAAAGGTCATCAAATGTTATTTGGTGTGATGTGTTTATTGAAGGGGACTGGGACAAACCTTTCTAGTTTCTTATTGTATGATTCTGTTCTTCCTTTCGGTAACTCTGTATCGACTTTCTGTGATTATGGAGTACAGAGTCTATAAGTCTGTCTTAAAAGAATGTTCTGTAAGGCTTTGTATAATAATGCTGAACATATAAAATTTAACCTGAATGACAACTGAAGGTGGATAGACTTAGTCTGTTTCCCTGAGAGTTGTTGTTACCTCTTGTAATGAATGTGGGCACTATGTCCTACTTGCTGTTCCATCACATGGACCAAAAGATCTCGCAAAGGTGCTTGATACTTTCGATGGTACCGGTGCTAATTTATCTTGACCCTGCTTCTGTTATTTGACAGAGTTTTGTTTACACATGCATCCAAAAGGTTGCAGGAGCATAGATAAATCCAACTACTGATGCCCAATCATTTTTCTATATTGCATAAGCATAAGGTAGGTTGATAAATCAGAACCTCAGTAAACATGCACAAATGTATGCATAGACACACAAACACACAGCCCTACACACTCACTCACATACACATGCTCATAAATATCTATATCTATGTATCTATAGATAGACAGACAGTTTTCAGTAAAGCCATAGATAAGTGACACTTGAAAAAACAGGTAAAAGTTTATACATACTATTCATGGAACAAAAAATTGAAGGTGTGAGATATGTAGGGCAGATTCTGACTGGTCTGGCAAGGGGAAAACAAAAAAGTTCTCATTTGTAGCTCATACATTTCACGATCATTAAAGAATATAATTCGTCACCTTGAATAAACAGTACAAAACACAGACAGTAAGAAACACCGTGGTTAATGGCAGCCTACTTCTCATTAAACAATCTCCAAGATAAATTATTCAATGTTTTCTGCTCTATGAAGTGATTAGAGAAATTGGAAGCAAAACTATTATCATAATTATTAAGAATGATGAAAAAAGACACACTTGCAAAATGTTATGCGATTTTAACCTCCTTACATTGTATAATTGTCTATCAGAACTTTTTACCTGGGCTTTGCAGTTATAGTGATTTCACAGGTTTCTGACAACTTTTGTCAGTAAGCATTAAGGTAATAATAAATGACCTCCTTATACCACTTTGCAAAAGGTAGAAGCTCAGTCATTCTCTGAGGAACTGCAGAAAATATTTAGAGACATTAATTGAGAAGCTGAACACATCAACTAATATTTATTAAACTCTGCAAATCTCCTTGGAAATGTCTGAATTTTGATTCAGTCAGGTTTTATTTTACTACAGTTAAGCTTCATCAATGTCCATTCAGAGAGACGAGTCTTATACTAAAGTCTAAATAACAGTAATCATTGCAGTCTATCATACCTGGCCCCTTGTAGGATAATTATACAATATAGGTCGCAGGTGAATTTCTGCATAGTTTGTATTCTAAACTTCATTCACTGAAGGCTGAAAAAATTAAATGTTTGGAATGCAGATGCATGTAACATAACATTGCTTTATTATATTTTTATCCATATAATCATTTTAACATAACGGTCTCATGAGTTGCTGTCTGTTATTTAATTTCAGTTGACAAATACGCAAATTTTCCAGTTCCAGTTTCACACGGGGTTCATTAAACCTGGCACAGCACAGCTGAAATTTACTAAGTAAGTAAAGTGAGTATGTAGTTCATTGCTTAATGACTAAACTGTTTTTTATTTACTTTTATTTTTTCTGTCTTTATATATTTATTTTTAAGTTCTATAAATGGAGAAGAATGCATGAGTTGAAATCAGCACAATGAAATGTTTGAGAGGAATAACAGGTCGATTTGTGTGCTCTTTTTATCTTATACTTTTACTTAAAGGGATTAGACTACCAGCAAAAATGTCTTTTTTTCAAGGTCATCCTGACATCAATAGCCTTGATAAATGATGACAGCATTGTCACATGCCAAGAATGCTGAGGGAATCAATCCCCAGGGCCTTAGGGTAGAAGTCATTAGCTTTTCACAACTGTAACACAGTTATTTTTACAATACTATACTTTTCAAAATTTACCTTAACTTAATAATATTTGATTACCATCCCACTAGTCTCACTTTTGTCCATATATGAAATTGGAATAGTGATCATCTGCTTAAGACTCCATACTACACACTTTTCTTTGCTTCAGAGTCTGACACACCACAGCAGTACCTAGCTAATGTGAACACTGCTGGTATTCTGTAAGATGGTGACTTGTCGTCCACTAGTATTGTGGCAAATACCATAAACATATCACACCAGAGTAAAAGTAAAGTATTATTGGTTGTAGATAATCAGTGCTAAGTTTTATATTTAGTGTTTGGACTGAATGGGCATTAGCTACATAAGGTAGGAATAAAAGGCATAAAACTGCAACCTGTTAAATAACAGTTGAAGTAGATTTGTTGAACAGGTGTGACAGAGCTGACCAATCCCAGGCAGTTTATCTGTATGACCTCTGGTTAAGTGACTTGACAATGAACTGTCTATAAAAACATGTAAATACTGCATGTTATGTAAACAGGAGGAAAACTGAAAATGAAAAGTTAAGGGTGAAATGACTAATCTACTTAATATAATTTATTTTCAATAATAAGTTATATTTGAATTATTAATCAGAATTCTCAGCTGAACTAGTTTACAGCTTGTAGTTCTTTTTCCTGATTTCAAAGAGTCTCAGCCAGCAATCTTGCACCTCACGAATTAACAGTTTTCCCTGTTGTTTAATTTTATATAAATGTATGCATGTATACAGTTGTCTGTAGTTGTTTCTGTCTCTGTCTCTGTCTCTCTCTCTCTCTCTCTCTCTCTCTGTGAGCTTTTAATGGATAACCAGTGATAAGTTTGATAAAAATACAAAACATTGAACAAGCTCATTGCTGATTACCATTAACTGGAACTAAAAATCAATGAAAAAAGTAATTGTAATGTAAACCAATAGGTTACATTTTGCAATTTCAAAAAAGAAAAACAAAAAACAACTTTCTCCATACACCACCAGAAATTAAATATAATAACTCTAGGGTTGTGCGGAACATGTCGACATTTGGCCATTCAACCATCTGCCATACATATATATATGGTTTACTATCATTTCACCGATCGCACCTTGTGCAAGTTATCGATTGAGTGAACCAAATAAGTGAAAAAACAAAAACGACTGACACAAATGTCAAACACGGAAGTGGAGAATGTCAAATTTGACATATTTCAAAGATTCTCCACAATTCTGCAAGTTATTATGTTATGCAACACACAGCAAAGAACGTTTTTGCAGGGGGGCAAGCCTCCCTGTACCCAACGCACCCTGCTACTTATATATACAAACTCCGAAATCACACTACAGTGAGGGAGAAGGTAGATTTCCCAATCCCCACTATAGTGCATTCCACATTAAAATGTTGAAATTCACAACAGTGAATGCTATAGTGCATTCGCTGTTGTGCATTTCAGCATTTTTCTTTTCGTTGTTTCGTAATGTCGAATTGGGCATTCGGACTTAAGTAACTTGACCGATGTCCGATCGTCCTTTTGATATTTTTTTTTTATTGATTCACACTTTGTCAAAAATGTAGGGTTACTCTTGGCATGAGCTCATACGGCAGTGGGGATCAGGGACTTTTCCATTTTCCACACTGTTGTGTGATCTTGGAGATGATGTGTACAAGGAGCAGAAGGATGCTTGGGTGCTTCCCTTATGTGTGTGCATGTGTGTGTGTGTGTGTGTGTGTGGGGGGAGTAAAGGGTTCCCCTGCAAAAATACTTTTGTTTTGTTTTTGTCTATTTTCAACTGATTCTACAGGTGATTAGATTTTGACAATATTTTGTGCCTCAGTGGTTTGCACATTCATCCATTGATAACATTGTGGCATAGTGACGATTTAAGAGACTGTAAAGGCTGTTTGATGTGCTGTATATTCTCCATATTGTGATATATAGATCAGTATAATATGGTAGAAAAAACATGTAACAGCATAGGCAATGTAGAACACCCAATAAGCTCTGGGTAAAAGACCTTCAGAAAACCCACAGCATTAGATGTGTTTAACTTTCATGGTAAGGGTCTTTATGAGCAAGGGCTGAGACTTCTGAGAGATCTCCAACCATAAGAGACTGTGGAGTACCAGCAGCTTACCTGTGGATTTATCTTACCTCTAGTGTGTTAACAGCCTAATTGTGAGTTTACTTGTAAGTAGCAGGAAGATGATTTGGGATGTGTGAGACAGTCTTAACAAAGCTGCAATTCCTGAGAACTGTAGGGAATTATGGCATTTCAGTAAGAGGCTTTGAAACTAGTCTGAAAAACACAGAGCTAGAATGTACCTTTGGAGCTTTTCTCCCTGGTCTACCATTGTAAGTGGACTCCTACCCTGTCATACTTTCCTGGTAATCAAATGTCAATAAATAAATAAATGTAAAAAAGTGTGCGTGTTTTCATTATTTATTGAAAGTGAATTTTAGGTTAGATCCTGCATTGCAAATAAACTTCACTTATCCCACAAATACTATAACTGGTGTATTGTTTATGCTACACTGGTAGAGAATGGGGACATTGGTTGAGCAACATATACAAAACTGCACATTTTCTCATTCCTGCATCACAGCATGTTAGTGAAAAATAATTTCTGAGTCATTAAGTCAATGGCAAGAGAGAGAGAAATGCTTTTTTTGCATTTTCCCAACCAAAGAGATAGAGAGAAAGAGATACACAAGTGGCACTTTTTATTTTTTGCAGCTAACCAGTTATACTTAGCAAAATGGAGCAACTTCTAAAGAAAAACATGAGTCAACATGCCATGGTTCTTTAGCAAAGAATTGAGGCTACTACTAATTTTTTTTTCTCCCTGAGTCTTCAATATGTAACAGGATCCTGCATTGTACTCTCTGGATGCTGTAAATAATTTTATTGTATTAATGTTTTCTGCAACTATATTTTTTGTTTATTGTATATATTACTGTGGAGCTTTTCTCCCCAGGTCTCCGCTGAAAATGGGCATCTGGCCGAGTCAGACATACCCGACCAACAAATGTAATAAATAAATTAATAAATAAATAAATAAGCATTTAGTCATTCTCCAGAAACATCTGATTCTGATAACGAATGTGTTAACTATCCCATAGACTACCTGACCACTAAAGACATTGAGTAGGGATGATGACACAGAAGAAATCTTGTTGCTCTTCAAAGATATGTCAATCAAGAGAACAGGGCTTTGTCCAACATGCCTAAAGCCTTGTCTTGTCAGCTTACAAAAGAAACACTTAAAACACAAATGGATATAGAAGCTACTGGTTAAATGGACTATCAGTAACAATGGAAGGAATAGCTACTTAGGGAAGTTATCCTCCGAAATGCAATTGATGAAATTTCATAACTGAACGTTTAGCTCAAGAAAAGTGGCCCAAGTACAGGTAAAACTGAAATGGGATAATTTATTTATGGGTGGGTGGTGGCATTAAGCTTAAGCAGCCATATTAATTCTTTATATAATAATTTTGTCTCCTTTGCACCCTTTCATTTATTCACAAGCATTTTTACTATTATAGGAAATATGATTTTTTTAAAACATGGACAAACTTCAGAATGCTTAGCTAATGCCTTACTCTTATTCTTCTTTAAAATGTTGTAGCAGTGCTCATATATCTTTTTCCTAAGGATTCATTCAGTTTTGCCTTTGTAGAATGCTGGGTACTTTACATATTTAGCAACATAGACTACCCCCATGATAGAACAATTGCCACCTTGTAATTTCAAATTAGAACTTGAGTTGTTGTCCAAACTTAAGCTTTCTCCGTAAGAGCACTATTTACACCATAAACACTTAGTGGTACTTAGTTTGGTTTTCTTGCTTATATTTTTCATTGTATTAGTTTCTAATAACCATTTAATAATGGGGGCTGTCATAAACAAAATTGGGATTCCCTCCCTAAAATGTTATGGATAAAGGGGTTGGCTTTAACTATATTCCAGTTGTTTTTATGATATTTTTATGGGTTCTGAACTATAATTATATTGCGCCACAAAAGCACATACAAATTTGTCTTTATTAGTGATTTCACCATACATAGATTAGATAGGTTACAGGATCTTTTGGATAACCCCCGTTAATGAGCATGTTGACCAGATTATTCATTTCAATCACCAAATTTTCTTTAGTTGATGTCATCCTAGCTAATCTAATACACTGATCTCAAACTAAACCCTTTTTCTGATTCAAAGGGTATGAGCTAGAAAAATGCAAGCAAGCATTACTGAATGTAGGCTTATGGGCGATATTAGAAATGAAGCCAGTATAAGAATGTGCAATGTGTGTGTCCAAAAAATTCACATGGCTTTTATTAAAATTGTAAATAAATTTAAAAAAAATTGTTGTATAAAAGTTTGAATGCATAGATTTGAACAATTTCATAAACTAAAGATGTCACCCAGGTATTCATAAATAACTTGTAATATTTAAAGTATTCTGAATTGGAAAGATTCTTTAGTTTCCAACTATATAAAACCATATTTGTGTAAATCAAGGCACAAACTGCTCCATTTAACACACCATTAGTTTACTTGAAATTTTCAACTTTAAAAAATGAAATTATCTAACATAATAACAATAAGATCTATAATCAAGTTAATTTCATATCCTTTTAGGAAATTGCATTTTAGAAGACCTTCATGGGAAAAAATGTAATACTTTCTTCCATAGGTATAGAGGGAAAGAGGTCTATAACATCAACTGTAAGAAACCTCATATCATTATGACACAAATTTGACTTCAGCCTACCTAGGAAGACTCATGACTCCTTTAACATATGGATGTGTTGGTGAGAAATAGGTTTTATGAGTCTTTCAATATATAGTGTCAGGGTGTAGGTTTTAGACTGCTGGGTTGCTACAACAGGTCTGAATGGATGTCGCTGAATATTTTTGTATACTTTCAGAATACCAAAAATGGTAGTGATCACAGGTTGAGGATTCTTCAAAAAAAATTCAGTATAGTGGGTGAGATTCTGTCTTCTAAAACAAAGTCATCTAATTGTAAATAAGTCTTCCTATAGGCTATTTGTATTTTCTTACAAGATATCCTGGTATAGAACTCTTCATCTTGTAGAAAAATACTGAACATAATACTGGAATGAATCAATCACATCAAAGATGAGAATGACATCCCCTTAACGAGTTTCATGACATGGATCTATTTGTCTTTCATGATGGAATCTAGAATAGAAATTTAATTCTTAGTACAGTTATGTGTAATAAATTTCCTTTTTCTGCCTTCTAATTTATAGATATCATCTTCACAGACTTTTTCAAATGCCAGTATAACTGGGAGTAAAATACGTTTAAAAAACTTTTCCTTTTGAGATGGCCAACTTCATATTTTGCAATCAACTCTTCTGTGTGTGAGTGATTAAAATATAATGCTAAATTAAGCTTTCTAGTATATAATTTAAGTTCCAGTAAAGAATCAGAAATGGAAGTTGCCATCATGGGATGAATTTAAAGCTTTTTCAAAAAATAAGAAGTGGTCTAGTGTTACAGTCAAGTGGCTATAATCAAATATATTAAAACCATCTTGGGAGAACATGATATCATCTGTATCATGTACAATTATGTCCTGTTCCCTTTGCCTTTCCCTCTCCCCCTCCATCTGAAGTTTTGCCATGGAAAAGGGTGTCCTTCACATAATTGAACGTAATTCTGTGTTTGTGGTCCTGTGTCAATAGACTGGCCTATACAGCTTGCCAGTTGCTTGGACCTCCAAAGTCAAGGAAAATCCGTATAACTATTTACATCAAACTCACTTTTAACTACTTCAGCATCAGGACTCATTTCTTTTTCAGTTAAAGTGTTGCAATTACCATAACTGTCACCATTTTTACTATGGAATTTTGATTATACGATGTTTACGCCATCAAGGTGTTGCTTATTGGTGGTGTTTAAACAGGCCTACTTATTATCATACTGTTTGAAATCCCTTTCATTTTTCTTACTGTTATTGCAAATCATCGCACTGTGCTTATCTACTTTTCCAAAGGTGTTGTTGTACATAGTAGCATAGTTATCAAATAATAAATCACCCCTAACTTCAACATTTAAACAATCAAGTATAATAATGTTAGAAATAAAACTATTGTTTCTTTTGATAAGTAAGTCCACAATTTCAAAACCTTGTCAATTTAACATTTTCATAAAATCAGCAAAATATAGGCAGTCCATTTGCATATCATTAGGACACGTATTTATATGTAATCCCTGCTCAGTAAGATATACATTGCCCATTTAGAAGCTGCTAATTGTAGTTTTTTTCCATAGTTGAGAAAAGCCCCTTTAAGAGAAAGAAATTCCATTTTTGTTGCCATGGTACAAATAAATTTGTGCTGAACTGTTATTTGCAAAGGAAAATTACTTTTCCAGCCATGTGGTCAAATTAAAAACATCATTGTTTGTATCTATAACAGTAATTGGAAGATTACAGTTAAAATCAGAAACAGCTCCTATAAGCTTGCTCCTTTATACTGTTGTGTCGTTCTGTAGGTGCGTTGTTATTGTGTCCCTTCTCATTGAATTAAACAAAGTAGCAGCCACTGCTTTCAGGAGTTTGTCTTGTGAATTGCCAGTGAGTTCAGATAAAACTCAACTTAATAGCTCCCGAAGATGAGAAAGTTTTCCTTTGAGAACACTAACATCCACTGTGAGTGTATCCAGTTCACATTCTTCAGATGTAGCAATTAAAATGTCACTGTCATTTTGCTGCTTCATATGGCTAACACCTCCAAAAGCTAATGAAAAATTGATAATCCACAAAATGATTTCCACACAGTAAAAATACCAAGACCCAAGAGGAAACAATTGTGATTCAGAAGCATAGTCCCAAATAGACCACTCGACAACAGTTAACCAATAAATGTAGTAAAAATTATTAAAAAAAAATCAAAGGTTAAGCCCTTTTGTCCTATAAATGAATCATGAAAGGCTTCATCAAAAGTGGAAACACAACTGGAAACACAGGTTTGACCTAAGCTTATATAACGTCCTTAAGGTCATTAAAAGTACTTACAACAATGTAAAGGGATAGCTTCCCAAATTCATTAAAAATACTACTACCTAAAAAACTTTCCAAGGCTCGAGATATCAGTTCTAAACCTGTGGAAAACAGTACACAAAATATAACAAGTTAATACATAAGTAATATGCAAGTTATTAAGGGTTAGGGTTAGATTAAGGGTTAGGTGAGAGGATAGATTCAGTGTTGTGAATGTTTGGTGCTAGGTATGTTCTGTGTCACCTTGTCTTTCTTAGTGGTACTGCTAGGGAAAGGGTTTTGTAGTGTAATGTGTAGGGATGGAGTTAGAGTCAGGGATAGGATTTAGGTTAGTACACAGGAGTAAGGTGATGCAGTGTAACTTGCAGCCTTTTCAGTCCAGGAATTTCCTTAAAAAATGGAGGTTACACACTTGCATTCTAGATGAAGATTAAATGTATTTATTTCCAGAATAATATATTAATGCCTTTGTTTCAGAAAACTCACTAGCCTCTGTGGAGCCCTTTACTTACTTGGAGGTACCAAAATTAGAAAATGAAAAGAAAGATGAAAATCAAGACCTGGAAAAGGAACTCAAATCATCATATAATGTCTGCAGAAAAATACATTTTAAGCTAAGCTACTCAACTGGACCATTACAAGACAAAAAAAAAAAAAAAATCCTCCTTGACTAGGGCTGTGAGTGGCAGATCTTCTGTGTATCTTGGGCAATCCGTTTTGCAAATGTGGTCCCAGAAAAGTACATAGGTGAAATATCTTCCTTGAAAAAATGGGGGGGGGGGGGCTAAGAGTTAATGTCAATTACTCCTCAGAACTTACAACTGCTGTATCATGAACCCATTTCCTGTTAATGAGGCCTTTAAAAAACTCTACCAAACTCTTTATTCCTTCCTCTTTCAATTCTGCACTCATATCAACCTAGTACTAAATAATTTCTAGACTCACTTTACTTTTCACAGGTGTCCCACATGCTCCTTTTGTTGATCACATTAGATGAAGGACAGGAAGCTTTCTGAACTACTCCAGAAGGTAAAGACCCCGACGAGACAGGGTTGGGGTGCCAATATCAAGATGCCGACAGTCAGTCTGTCCTCTGGTTTAGTATAGCTTTTCAATTCTATATAGGTATATGGTGACAAGCTGCTATTAATGAAGCAACAAGCTGCTATTAATGAAGCAATCCCTGCTGACTGTACCACCTAACCCAGGTAAAACCCAAAGCAAATGGCTGCTAACCACATGAGCTCTCCTATTAACAGCAAAACCTAACTTTATGTGAAGAGCTGGGTGGACTGACTCCAGTGTCTGCCTCCTTTATTTATGGGACCACAACAAGCAGGCTTTGGGGAAAAAATTAATGTAACAGTATTTACCTACTAGAATTCCTGTTTCTCTTATTGCAAGCATCCCACATATTCTCTAACCATTTGTGGCTATTCCGGGTCTTTTGATTCCCTACAAACTACACAACAGTTATTCAATCCTTCCACATTTCACTGCACTTCAGTTTGCTCACAGACTGCGCTATCTTTACTAACCTCTTTAATCTGTACTGGGTGGCCACAGTGGTGCAGCTGTTAGTGTTGCCACCTCACAGCTAGAGGTTCTCCGGTTCAATCCTTGGCTGGGGTGCCTTCTGTGCGGAGTCGGCATGTCCTACTTGTGGTCACGTGGGTTTCTTCTGGGTGCTCCAGTTTCCTCCCACATCCCAAAGACACATTGTAGGTGGATTGGACTCACTAAATTGGCCCTAGGCGTGAGTGTGTGCATCTTCTGTGGAAGGTTGGGCACCGGGCTGGCAACTCGACACCATAAAACTCCACTGCCAATCTTGAGCGGACAGGTGATCTTCTGTGGCGACCCATAACTGGGAAAAGTCAAAAGAAGAAGAAGAACTAGGTAGTGCTGTCTGCTATTCTTGACAATCTTTCTCTTTGCTTTTAAAGCACTTTCAAGAGCTACTTGCAAAGTTCAACTTTCATGGATAAGAAGCACTGGGTGTCATCCCTAAATAACTCACATTTGCAGATGAATGTAAGGTTCTTATGTCAGAATTATTGCCTGTTTCATACCCTTGCCACACATGCTAGCCTCTCTGGGCTCAGTTTAATAGTGGAAATATTGAAGCCTTCCTGGTTAATGAAGGGGTGTAGTTTTTAAAATTCTCAGGTTCTCACTATCCATACATCTGACATACATCTTTGCCAAAGTACTTGGGAATGTGCCAATACTCTGACAGAAAAATGCATAATTTGAATTTAGCACTGCTGTAGTACCAATGGTTCCTTTCAGAACCCACCTGAAATAAACTGTTGTATCCATCCTGTTCTACATTTCAGAACCCATTCTTCATAATATTCTGCTATGATGTTAAGGTATCTACCTCTCTTGCACCATTATAGCATATTAGAAAACTACAAATGATCTATCTTTTAATTTATTTGGAAAGGTTGATGTTTTGTATTGCAAACAGACTGCAGACATCAAACAAGGAAGGGATTTTAGTGCTGTGGAATTTAAACTCCATTCAGAGAAAGCTCCCTTGTTGTCCCATATTGAGTAATATTTAGTAGCTGGAAAATTGTACCTAGCAGATCTGAAGTAAGCTCTCAAGTACTCACAAGCTCTTCCACAGTGGACTGAGGACATTGCAGAAAATAATTGTTAAGTATCTGCTAAGTTCTGCAGTCCTCTTTGTGCCACCTAATGATTTTTACTGATAACAGTACAGCTGACTTGAAGGAGTGTGCTTATCTCTAAATTCTCAGACCTTACGGAGCAGGTATCACAATCTAAATGGTGCTTTTCTTCCTTTAATTTTTAAGCAGTAAGTTCTTGTTACCCAGTAAAGACCATGGGGCATTCTTGCAGGTGGAATTCATTTTTGTGGCATTACCTTTGCATTTTCCCTCTCTCTACAGAACTCATATAAGACTTTTCATAGTGCAAGCTTCCTGTAAGCAAGGCTATAAAAGTAAATGTAGGCTTCTGCTACGGAATCATATACGTACCCAAAAGTGATTGGCTGCATTAATGCTCATTTTAATTCTCATTTTGGCAGTTATGATTTAGGCCCATCCTGTGACCAGATCAGAAGAGCATTTTCCTCCCTGCAGACCGTAATGGATAGCAGTGTGTCTCACTCTGTGCAAATGGACCAAACCTCAGATAGGAATTATGAATTTTATGGAAGATAGCTGATACACCCCACCAAATATTCTGTGACTGTCCTACCTTGTAACCTTTATTGCATGCTGTGACCTCACTGGTGTCTTCATTCACAGGGACACTTCTCCCATTATCTCAGTCCTTTTACCTTATCCTACCATACAACTAACTTGTTTTCTGTAATCTTCTATGCACTTTGACAACCATCTAGCTTCTGTTGTCAGGTCAGATGTGACCATAAGTTAGAAACACCCTTCATATATGATCGGTGATTAATTATACAGAAAGCTGTTTTCTATGACTAGAAAAGTTTAAAGAAATTCTGGGTATTTGGGATATGTAAATAGATTTAGCTCCCTCTCCATGGCAGTCCATAAACCCTAGGCTTAAGGAATGCCAAAAAATCCTAGCAGTACACCTACTAAAGTCAGGATTATCGATGGCTTTCCTTCCTTTGCAGCTCCAAGTGAACTAACATTCTCAGGTGATGCATGTGACCATCACAATTTTCCTAGGATTCATTACTCCTACATTTCAACAGTCATTATTTATTGCTTTATAGTTTGTCAATATGTTTCTGTTATAATCTGTCAAATATATTTATTTTTATTTTCTTCATGTGTTACATAAGTAATACCATTTGTAATACTTGTGGCATGCCGATTACTCTCTGAACTCAACAAAAAGATAAGCTTGGTATACACTTTTCTGACATCAGAATGCTGCATAACATACTGTTTTATAACTTTGACAGCTGTTGTAACTGCAGCACAAACTTAATACAGAACAGAACAATGTCAGAAGCATTTTAGCAAGTTTAAAAGCTATTAAGACCCTTCAGAATGCCAGTGGTGCTGCGAAGTGTGTAACATCTTTTAAAGCTGTTCATTGGTCAAAAGCAAACTTCACTACTGGTCACTGTCTGTTTGGCAGCCTTCAGTATGTTACAGCTTTCAAAGCTCCAACTCTTATTTTTCTATGCAAGTTGTAGTACATTGAAACAGCTAAATCTCCATGTACTAAAAGAATTATGATCAAATCTCGGATCATACCTGTTTGTTAATGTATTCATTAAGCTATACTTAGAAGTGCATCTCACTCTAGAGGAGAAAACAGGCATGTGGTAGAATATAGCTACACAAGGTTCAGTGTAGCAGACCACAGGCATAGCTAAGGTGGAGCAAGAGGGGCAATCACCCCAGGTGCAAAGTGTTGGGAGGATGTGATTGGCCATCCATCATTCTCTTTATTTTTTCTTTTTTTTTTTGCTCTTTACTTGAAGTGCTACCTGGGGTGAGTCACTAGCTTGTGGTATTGGCCTGCATAAAAAAGAGAGAGAGAGAGAGAGAAAAAAGTATTAGAGATTAAAGACAAATATGAACAGTGGACGGTAAATTATATTTCTAAATAGGAAGAAACAGTATGAGGTCAAAGGAATGACTATGAGAAAATATTGTTTTTTTTTCTTTTACATGGGGCTGTTGTCATACCACCAAATTATAAAAAACAGCATCACTACACATATCCTGTAATACATAATGTAAAGAAAAGCAAAATATATCAATAAAGATAAAATGATTGAAATCAGTTTGATTTTAAGCAGGATGAAATGGAACCAGAAGGGACCTCTCAGTATCTCTGTTTTGACCATTGTGTGTTGTATGCATTTTTTTGCAGTGCTTTGCTGTATGGCATGTGCATAGTACAACACTCTATAGTGTAGTGCACATATGATACTGAACTTTATGTTCAATGTTAACTATGACCAGACACAGACAAAAGTGTTAAGTGTTAAGAATATATCAGGAATCAAAATATATTCAGATAGGCTATTTTTTTTTTTTTTTGACAGAGAATATAATTTTAAAGTTAATTAAATAAAGCCTATCTTTAATACACCTTCTTTGACAGCAACATGTTGCCAGAGTGTTGAAATAATATGCAAATCGTGGAAGTTCATATAGGTTCTACCCTGTACATGCCATTATTTTATTGCAGTACAAGTAGCTGCAAAATGCTGACCTAATTTCTAACACAAGACAGTTGCTTCAATGCATGAGCTTTCTGTGGCAGAAGAACAAAGGGTTCTTCCTGTAAGCCCATTGCAAGACATTTTATCTATCTATATATATATATATATATATGAAAAAGTAGTAGAACAAGACACTCAGTGGAGCAAATGCCTCTCGCCAAATAATAAATACGAAAGAAATAGCAGATAAAAACCTTTTGGTGGAGGCAACCATGCAATGATGTAGAAAGTTCAAATAGCGATCTTGTCTACGTCTGATGAAGCAAATGTGAAAGCGCTCACCCGTGTACACCATTAAAAGTGTTTTATTTTTAACGCTGACTGTTTTTGATCGCTAGTTGAACTTTCTCTCTCTCTCTCTCTACATATATATATATACATATATATATATATATATATATATATATATATATATATATAGTTTGTGTGAATGACATTCTGTCAGCAGCACTGTTGCTGAAAATCAGAATGTTGTGCACAAAACATAAATGGATGGCATAGTCGAACATACTTATGCGAATGCTGTAGTGCATTCGCATAAGCGTATTCGACTATCTACACGGGGATCGCAGTACAGTGGGGACTGGAAATTCATCCATATCCCCACTGTAGTGCGATTTCAGACTTAGAATATATTTGTAGGGGGGTGTGGGGGTGCAGGGGAGCTTGCTCCCCTGCAAAAACGTGATTTGTCATATAGGAGTCTGATTTACATCAGCTCCTATATGGCTATCATATGATGGTTTTGGCCACAATGTTGACTCAAATGTGTCGATCATTTGGGTCGACCTTGTAGCCGGTCAGATTGTGTGTTTTCGGGTTTACTATTCATTGTTTAATGTTTTGCCGGTTTTACTTGCTAGCGAAAAAAAAAAAAAAAAAAAGACATAAAGAGATCTATCTTTTATCCTGAGATGGCAGTCCTAGCTGCATCAAATGCTGGTAGAAGAGCTGAGTTCAGTTCTCATTCAATGCTCAGTGTTGCCCTTTCCTGTTCAGTTATTAAATTAGTACTAGGTTAAATGCACTGTACTTGGATTAGTTGTGTGTAAAAAGAAAAAAAATCACCATATCAGTGGCTTCTAGCTGAAAGGAGAAACAATTACTCCAAGGGGAACTTAATACTTAGCGGTACACCTTGTTGGTCCAGTGGGAGTGATAATTGCCCAGAATGTCAGCGCTCTGGGTTTAATTCTCCCACACTGGAATCAGTATTTTCCTTTCGTCTTCAGTTGTTAAAACATACTAAGGTAATGGTGCGTATTGCATTCAAATGCTTGTGTGCAAAAAGAAAAATCATCATATTGGTGATTCCTAGCTGAAAAGAAAAACAACTACTCTCAGCGGACATGTCAGTACCTCACTATCCGGAGACTCTTTATAGGACTGGAAGTAGTGATAACTGCACAGAATGTGGGATGTCTTAGGTTCAGTTCCCAAGTGAGAGCTAGTCATTTTTTCTTTTTTGTTCATTTGTTAAAATCAAGCTAATACTAGCCAGATTTGGGAATTGTTATATGCCACTAGACGGTGAAATAGTTTTTGTGTTATTTTTGAGTCTGCTGTCACTACGCAGAAATATGAGTTAAATGAAAATATGAATTTTTTGTACATAAGCTGTACCTCTGTCTGTACAAATCTGCAAGGCAACATAAAGCCTTTCATCCACTGTTTCTTCCTAAAATCTAGCAAACAGTTTGTATATTACATAAAACATTAAAAGGAGCTGATTCTTGCGACTAATGAATGCATATTGCATTGCGGTCTTTTATTACATCAACATTCAGAAACACAATTTACTATGAAGAATATACATTTCTAAGCAGGGATATTCAGGAATTTTCCTAAAACACAGTTTCAGCTATTTACATTTGTTTTGGTTAATATTGCCTCTGTGCACATTATTGTCAATCTTTAACATCCATTAAACTGAAATCATTAAGGGTCAGTAAGGTCTATATGTGCACTGCTATAAACAGTAATGTAATGCCGTGTGATACTTAATTCTAAAGGTAGCAACAGGTTAGTTCAGTGTAACCACTGCAGGTCTGCACAGGTTGAAAAAAGCAGATTATGAACTGATGAGTGAACTAAACTCCTCTCTGGTGGAGTCTCAAGTAAGAAGTTAATATGCAGTGTTTTATTTATCACTTGAGCTTTTGTAATCTATGCTTTGCCTACTTCATTATACACATAAATGTTCCATCATTCTTGAAGAAGGCAAGATGAGTTGACCTGATAACTGTGGATAAGCTTCCAAAGTTTTAAGAATAATATTAATTTCTTTAAAGTTTTATATTGTGTTATATTATTTTTCTGCCAGAGTCTTCTTTCTATATTTTTCACTAGAGATTTTACAGAATCTGAATATCATAAAGGTATTACTGCTAACTCACAGAGCCAAACAAAATAATTTCCCTCCTTAACAAGCATTACTTACCCTGGAAAACATTGAAATATGCATCATTACAGAGAACTAGTTCAAAACCAATTAGAGCACACCATCGGGGCAGGGTTTTAATGCCTGGCACATGTTGAGGTCCATTGCATTAGATGAAAGCACTAAAGGCAGTGGTGTATCCATGTTTTAAAAAATATATTTTACCTCCTTATTCATTAGATAAGATAACAACCTGGAACTCTTCTACATCCAATGTATTTTAACAAAATCCCTTATCATGCCATAGCTAACAGTAGGACCCAGTCTATGTCCCCCTCAGCATATACCTCCTACTTAACCAGTATGAAGTCTCTATGTATCCAGCCAAACACCATTCTCCTACGAGATGTCAACTACCCCCACATTAACTGGGAGTCACATGTGTCCTCAAACATGTATGCAAGACATTTCTGGACTTCATCAATACAAGCTTTCTGAATCAACTATTCCACACTCCAACCAGAGGAGATAAAATCCTGGACTTGGTCCTTAACAATATGGGGCAGCTTAGCTCCGCACAAGTTCTAACTTCCTCCTCATTTAAATCAGACCACAAATAAGTAATTTTCACCTTAAGATTGAAGCCAGAAGCATATGTTTGTACTACAGTATTTAGAGACTATGCCAAAGCTATTCTAAAGCTGAATGATGATCATTCTAAATTCAAAAGCCTCTACTATCTCAAGAAACCTACTGCTTAGCAGAATCCTTTATCACCCAATTCTATGCACTTGGAAATAGTTGCATAGATGCATGTGCGCCCTTCAGAAGTAAATCCAACAAATTTAAAAATAAACACATATGGTGAAAACCTAATATAAATACACTCTATAATAAAAGAAAAAAAATCATTGTATGAAAAAATTAATTTCACTGCCAAGATACCAATAACAAGATTGCTAAACTTAACAAGGAACTCCAGATTCCGACTAATCAACTGAAGACAGATATGAAGTAAAAATAACCACCCAGGTAAAGGATAACCACAAAGCCTTCTTTAAGTTTGTTAGAAGTGTCAGGAACAATTTCCAGTATTGTGCAGAGCTAATAGTTAAAGATTTCATATACTTGGACCCAAATGACATCCAGTAGACTAGCAGACAAATTTAGTTCAAACTTCACTCCCTTCTCCCCTCCTATATTCCCAGATCACATACATGCATCTACACCCTTTACAATCTCTGACAAATATCCCAAGAACAAGTCCTCAAGGCATGATCTAAGGCCAAAAACAGTACTTCTAAGGGGCAAATAACATACCAGGCTGCTTACTGGTTAGTCTGAAACATGACTTGACAGACCAGCTACAGAGGTTATACAATATCAACCTCCAAACAGGCTACATACTAGATGAATTGAGGACAGCAACGGTCATCAACAAAGGTGGCACATCAATAGACCTGGGTAATTATAAACCAATAAGCCTGACCACCCTCATTTTAAGGCTATGGAAAGGGTCATTATGGAATTAATAAATAAGGAGAAAGGTAGTCTACAATCTCTAGATCCAAGACAGTTCAGATTCATCAAGGGTCCTGGCTACTTAACTTGGTTGACTTCTTCTAGAAGATTACTTAAGCAAAGGGTGAGGTCAAATCAGTACTCACTACCTTATGTAGATCTTGCAAAACATTCAACAGCATCCAGCACTAGGGTGTCATAGATAAACATTTGTAGCTAAATGTAAATACCTATGCAACTCTTTGGATTGTAAATTGGTTCACAAATAGAATCCAGTAAATTGAGATGGTGGCCCTAACTCCAACAAAAGACATGTCACTAGAAGTGTACTCTGGTTTCAGTCCTAAGGTCACTCATTCCTCTTTAGCATTTACTTCTCAGAGGTCAAAGCAAATGTTAAGGGTTTATGGCTGACCAAGTTTGCAGACAACTGGAAAACTGATGCCAACTTAAACTGCACAGAGGATACAAAAATCCTCTAAGGGGGCCTTTCCCAAACTATTTCATGGTCTGAAACTAAATGTCAAGAAATATATAATCATTTCCATAGGCAAATATGACTTCCTTTGTGATTATCAAATTAACACAACATGAAAGTTGATCCCTTAGTCAAGGATCTCGGAAACTATGTGGACAGTATACTGTCTTTTGTTCACCATGTATCCACTACTGTAAGGAATGCCTTTTTCAGCAAAAAAGCTTGTATCTAAAAGTATTGTGTCCAGGTCCAATTATGTAATCAGCCCATTCCACTTGGCTTTCATCAGGCCAATCACTGAATATAATGCCCCATTCAAGATTTACCTGTCCAAACACTTTTCACAACTAGATCAACCACAACGCTTATTTTTTTAAATCAGAGGTTAAAGGACAGAAACTACACAGACTATTTCAAAGCCTTATCCTCCTACCTGTTGTCATACCGACCATTAAGATGTGAACTCTGCCTCACCTATTACACATTTACAAGTCCAGTGGTAGCATGAACACCTTCTTCAAGGATCTCAATCTATTGTCCAATATGAAATTGGAGGGATAAATACATATAACAAAAAATACAGTTTTCTCTGTGACGGTCTTCCACTCTAAATAAAGTACTTCACTTACTCTACTCATATGTAATTTAGATGAATGAATGGGAAACTGCAAGTTCTGCCCTGGTTTAGCAACCATGTCCTTCATGGACAGGGGCAAAAAGTAAATTTATTCAAATTTCCTTATTCTGTCCTCTTCTAGGTTATTCATGCACAAAATATAAGAGCTGAAAACTGCTATAGGAATGTATGGCTAGGCTTTCATGGGATCTTCACAGATCAATAGACTAGTAAATACCTATGAACCAGGGGAGGATGTAAATTGCAACATAATAAAATTGTGCATTCACATAAGTAACATAACAGTAAATTCTGTGTAAATGCATGGCTGAAAGATAACACATTGCAGTGTGTTACCGATGCATATTCTTCCACATAGTTCCTGCAGAATATTCTTATCAAATTTATTAGGTGCTTTTTTATTAAAATAAGATACTTAAAATGAAAACATTAAATGCCAAATATATAGTCCTGTATGCTGCTTTTATTGAAGCAGTGTAAGCACATTTAAGTATATTTATAAAAGTCACTGATTCAAACACTGAGTAAATGCTAATGAGTAACACAGCAAAATACACAACTGAGGGTGGATTTATCCCTCACACTGCCTGAAATGCTCATGACATTTTACTTTTTAGTTTTTATGTGTACATTCAGGCCAATAAAGTCTATTCCTACTAGCTTCACACATGCCATATTTCAGCCTTTTTATGACCTCATCAGCACCATGTAGCTGAAACATTGGTATGTTATCCTTAAGGGATTATTTGTACATAGCCCATGGGCCTCCACTATGGGAAGGCTGTAGCTTGGCTGAGTGTTTCTTGCAGTTTTTTTGAATGGTTTGCCTGTACAACCTTTTTACCATTTGGTTTGTGTGTGTGTGTGTGTGTGTGTGTGTGTGTGTGTGTGTGTGTGTGTGTGTGTGTGTGTGTGTGTGTGTGTGTGTGTGTGTGTGCGTGTGTGTGTGTGCATGTGTGCATGTGTGTGTGTGTGTGTGTGTGTGTGTGTGTGTGTGTGTGTGTGTGTGTGTGTGTGTGTGTGTGTGTGTGTGTTTATATATTGAAAGAGAGAGAGAGAGAGAGAGAGACATATATTTATTTATTGATATTTGATTACTAGGAAAGTCTGACTTGGCAGAAGCCCAATTTTAGCACAGGCCGGGGGGAAAAAATCTCCAATGTATTATAAAACATGTTAAGAGCAATAATTTTACAGTCTTTAAAAATAATAAAAAAATGTAGTTTAAATAATTAAACCAAAATAGAGATAATATGAAAACATTTGTTAAGAAGAGATACAAGTTATATGACAGTGATTTAATACTTAGAGTAATTTTAGCCAGTTTTAAAGAAATTAAAGACAAGTTAATATAATACAAACAGGAATTGCAACACAAAATGAGAAAAAAGCAGGTTTATAGTTTATTAAGAAAGAAATCCAGGGAAGAGAAATAGTTAGCCGTAAGGAAGTGAGCAAAGAATGGAGAGTAAGGAGATGTAAGGTATGAATAGTTATTTGTTCACATTTAGGGATATAGTTTATCCTGGTGTTGAGAAAGAACAAAGCCAGCTTTTGGCTAGGAAATCCTTCAGAATGTTTCTGAAGGATGGGAGGGTAGTGACCTGATGGATCGAGATAAGGTGTTCCAGGCCTTAGCAACATGGTACAAGTACAGACAATGCCCAGCAGGTTTGTAGACAGGCAGGAGTTTTAGTCACTGGATTGTAATGACTGACTGGGAACACAGCTGCGTAGAATATTATTTAGTGCTGGACAAGCAGATGGATTCTGGATAATTTTGTAGGTGGTAAGATGCTGTGTATACGTTAGTTGATGGGCTGGATCTAACCAATTTAGGCGCTTTAGTGCTATACACTAGTGGCTTCCGAAAGGGGTATTTGCTGCAAATTTAGCAACTTTGTTATAGCATTGTTCAAGTTTTGATTTTTATGAAGCCTGAAGGTTAGTGAGGATGGGAGCACCATAAAGAAGTGTGTGGAGGAGATAAGTAAGGGCAGGTGTAGCTTTAGTTGCATCAGTGAGAATGTTTTGACTCTGTAAATTAT